>NW_028244321.1:1182500-1185000 GCF_964263255.1 Lissotriton vulgaris | reverse complement strand
TGCCCCTCTCATAGGTTAGCATTGGGTATTCCCTTATACTTTTTGGGGGGTAATTCCATATCAGAGAGGAGAAGCTTTATTTATTTATTGATAAATCCTATCTACTGGTGAGGTTGGATTTAATCTTACTATTGTATAAATGCCATTTTTAGAGAGTGAGCATTTCTCTGCACTTACTGCTCTATTTGCATTGAAACCTGTCTTCGATTGACGTCTGGATTGGGCTGCGGGACAGCTACATATGTGCATTCCCTGTAGACAGCCACAACACAGGTCACTCAACTGCAACTGCATTCATCTGCATTCTGATTGGCCTGGGGGAGAGCTCCGCTCCCCTTACCGCAAATATGTTCAAGAACGATAATTTATGTCAGTAAGTACAGTATACCTACATCTTATAATCATGTGTGTTTAAATAATTTGTCGTTAGATCGTTTAAATATTGAAAAGGATCTGTTTTTAATAGACATTTTACAAAAACAACTGGTACATTTGGGAATTCTGTAAAGGAAAAACCAAACTGCCGTGACATTGCCAACCACAATGCCGTGACTCGGATTCGAACCGAGGTTGCTGCGGCCACAAAGCAGAGTACTAACCACTATACGATCACGGCGAGCTACTTGGGCTCAATAACGTACAGTGACATGAAGAAATTACAATTCGGAACACTCAGGGCTACTCCTGTGATAGGCTGAATGTGTTCATTGCTTCCTCATTCCTTATACAAAGGCTTTATCTCCTCAGTGGTTGATAGGCTGAAACCGTTTCCTGGCCGCCTGCTTGTGAACTGGCAGGAGTCAAAGATCACACATACACTGGTGGGCCTGTGATGGGACACCAATGCAGAGAAACAAACCTGGCGCAGATATTCTATTCTGTTTATTAGACCTGCATCTCCCCTGTACCTCCTCAAGCCATCTGTATGTGAAGCAAGAAAGAGTTAAGGAACGGTCCATCTACACTTTTATTGGGAGGATGCTGCCGTGAGCTCCTCCCAGCTAATCACACAAACAGCAGTAAAGCAAGATAACTACACAGTTAGGGGGGACTGCATGGTTAGGTTTTTGAGGAATTATTGAAACTGACCTCAGTGACCCATAATCAGAGCTGTGGCTAATGACTGCATGCCTAATTATGATGAAGCAAGCACCATGGCTCGTAGGGGCCCCACAACACACTTTTCTTAGCTCATTGAATTAAAGTATAAACTTCTGCCATGTGTGAGTGGTAAAGGCTTGTTAATTTTGTTGCTTTTCAAATTCACGTATGACAACAAGACGAAGGAACATTGGGGCATCAGACGCTTTGGAAAGTAGCCACCAACCGCAGAGAAAGAGAGAAAGAGGGAAAAGACAGTATGAGGTGTGGAGAAAACAGCAGCAGGTACAAGGAGCTCAAATGAGATTAATGGCGCCTCAGTAGAGCACGTAAAGGAACAGTTACAAATCTAAGAAAAGGGAAAGAAAAGACTAGGAAAAAACACAGAAAGAGCTTGTAGATGAAATTCTCTTCCAGGAACAGCAGGTTAGGAGAAATTACACAGGGAGCAGTTAAGCTTGTAACACGGGGGAGAATAGAAAAGAAAATGCAGTTTTATGAAGTGTGTTTGCCTAATCCAGCTAGCACTTTTATTTTATTTCTCTATTTGCTTCTTTTATTGGTAAAGTAAGTTTCAAGTGCATGCACAGGTATGACCGAGAGAGCCAGGGTATAATAATTTGAAGCGTTTGCACCAGCGCTAATGAAGGACGAGAGTTATAGCAAAGATATGAAAGGGGGAGCGATAATAAATATGTGATATGGCAATAGTGACACCAAAATAAGCCACCTATTTATAAAACTGACATGGAAGAAATACTAAAGGTTAACTTCTGAAATTGTAGCCGATGTTAAAAAGATTCTCGTTGTCGGCAGGATTCGAACCTGCGCGGGGAGACCCCAATGGATTTCTAGTCCATCGCCTTAACCACTCGGCCACAACAACTGACTGTAAGGTGTGTGCACATAATCTGTATGCAAGTTTTCAAGGTGTCCCACAGCAAATTCCTGATATTCTGCAATGCACTTTTAAAAAATAATGTTTTTTTCAGCAGGCACATTCTCTCGTAAAAACAAAAATTGCATGCGTATATCTCTAGTTTGGAATACCATAGGCTTGCATGCATACTCTCATGGGTCACTCAAGTTTTTTGGACCCTATTGCACTCTGTTTTCGTGCTGCTTTTAGTATATGGCCCATATTACAGAAGTCTACCATCTTTGAGTATTTGAGGCTCCTTTGTAAGTGCTTTATATTTTTTCCTGGAAGAGCTATATAATAAAGGGGTCCAGGAAGGATTGCATTTATGGAAGATAAAAGAAGGCCCACTTGTCTCACCAAATGCTGTAGAGAAACCTGATGTTTTACTCATGTTATCCTTAGTTCGTTTTTGTTAGACCTTGCATTCTTAAGGTGGTCCCAACCCCACCTTATTGCTTTTCACCTCCGCATTTTGCT
>NW_028244321.1:1170000-1177500 GCF_964263255.1 Lissotriton vulgaris | reverse complement strand
ATCCAGCTAGCACTTTTATTTTATTTCTCTATTTGCTTCTTTTATTGGTAAAGTAAGTTTCAAGTGCATGCACAGGTATGACCGAGAGAGCCAGGGTATAATAATTTGAAGCGTTTGCACCAGCGCTAATGAAGGACGAGAGTTATAGCAAAGATATGAAAGGGGGAGCGATAATAAATATATGATATGGCAATAGTGACAACAAAATAAGCCACCTATTTATAAAACTGACATGGAAGAAATACTAAAGGTTAACTTCTGAAATTGTAGCCGATGTTAAAAAGATTCTCGTTGTCGGCAGGATTCGACGCGGGGAGACCCCAATGGATTTCTAGTCCATCGCCTTAACCACTCGGCCACAACAACTGACTGTAAGGTGTGTGCACATAATCTGTATGCAAGTTTTCAAGGTGTCCCACAGCAAATTCCTGATATTCTGCAATGCACTTTTAAAAAATAATGTTTTTTTCAGCAGGCACATTCTCTCGTAAAAACAAAAATTGCATGCGTATATCTCTAGTTTGGAATACCATAGGCTTGCATGCATACTCTCATGGGTCACTCAAGTTTTTTGGACCCTATTGCACTCTGTTTTCGTGCTGCTTTTAGTATATGGCCCATATTACAGAAGTCTACCATCTTTGAGTATTTGAGGCTCCTTTGTAAGTGCTTTATATTTTTTCCTGGAAGAGCTATATAATAAAGGGGTCCAGGAAGGATTGCATTTATGGAAGATAAAAGAAGGCCCACTTGTCTCACCAAATGCTGTAGAGAAACCTGATGTTTTACTCATGTTATCCTTAGTTCGTTTTTGTTAGACCTTGCATTCTTAAGGTGGTCCCAACCCCACCTTATTGCTTTTCACCTCCGCATTTTGCTGTATCTTTTTGTTGGCCTTAGGACTCTGATCACTTTATCGCTACTAATCAGTGCTGAAGTGCACGTGCTTCTTCCCTAATCAGGTGTATAATTGGAGTATACCTGACTGACAGATTTAATTTACTTGAAAGCCCCTTGTAAAGTGGTATACCATATACCCAGGGACTGATTGTGCCGCCCAAAGAAATAGCATTTCAAACCTATCTCAAGCCTGCTACTGCAGTGCCTGTGCTGCAGTGTACTGCCACTACGACTTGGCATTTAAAACTACTTGCCAAGCCTTAAACTCCAATTTTATTACATATCAGTAACCCCTAAGGTAGGCCCTAAGTAGTCCTAGCGGCATCATGCTATGTAAGTAAAAGGTAAGACATGTACTGTGGTAGTTTGTATGTCCTAGTAGTATCAAACAGTCTATTACATTTTTCACTACTGTGAGGTCTGCCCCTCTCATAGGTTAGCATTGGGTATTCCCTTATACTTTTTGGGGGGTAATTCCATATCAGAGAGGAGAAGCTTTATTTATTTATTGATAAATCCTATCTACTGGTGAGGTTGGATTTAATCTCACTATTGTATAAATGCCATTTTCAGAGAGTGAGCATTTCTCTGCACTTACTTCTCTATTTGCATTGAAACCTGTCTTCGATTGACGTCTGGATTGGGCTGCGAGACAGCTACATATGTTCATTCCCTGTAGACAGCCACAACACAGGTCACTCAACTGCAACTGCATCCATCTGCATTCTGATTGGCCTGGGGGAGAGCTCCGCTCCCCTTACTGCAAATATGTTCAAGAACGATAATTTATGTCAGTAAGTACAGTATACCTACATCTTATAATCATGTGTGTTTAAATAATTTGTCGTTAGATCGTTTAAATATTGAAAAGGATCTGTTTTAATAGACATTTTACAAAAACAACTGGTACATTTGGGAATTCTGTAAAGGAAAAACCCAACTGCTGTGACATTGCCAACCACAAAGCCGTGACTCGGATTCGAACCGAGCCTGCTGCAGCCACAACGCAGAGTACTAACCACTATACGATCACGGCGAGCTACTTGGGCTCAATAACGTACAGTGACATGAAGAAATTATAATTTGGAACATTCAGGGCTACTCCTGTGATAGGCTGAATGTGTTCATTGCTTCCTCATTCCTTATACAAAGGCTTTATCTCATCAGTGGTTGATAGGCTGAAACCGTTTCCTGGCCGCCTGCTTGTGAACTGGCAGGAGTCAAAGATCACACATACACTGGTGGGCCTGTGATGGGACACCAATGCAGAGAAACACACCTGGCGCAGATATTCTATTCTGTTTATTAGACCTGCATCTCCCCTGTACCTCCTCAAGCCATCTGTATGTGAAGCAAGAAGGAGTTAAGGAACGGTCCATCTACACTTTTATTGGGAGGATACTGCAGTGAGCTCCTCCCAGCTAATCACACAAACAGCAGTAAAGCAAGATAACTACACAGTTAGGGGGGACTGCATGGTTAGGTTTTTGAGGAATTATTGAAACTGACCTCAGTGACCCATAATCAGAGCTGTGGCTAATGACTGCATGCCTAATTGTGATGAAGCAAGCACCATGGCTCGTAGGGGCCCCACAACACACTTTTCTGAGCTCATTAAATTAAAGTATAAACTTCTGCCATGTGTGAGTGGTAAAGGCTTGTTAATTTTGTTGCTTTTCAAATTCACATCTGACAACAAGACGAAGGAACATTGGGGCATCAGACGCTTTGGAAAGTAGCCACCAACCGCAGAGAAAGAGAGAAAGAGGGAAAAGACAGTATGAGGTGTGGAGAAAACAGCAGCAGGTACACGGAGCTCAAATGAGATTAATGGCGCCTAAGTAGAGCACGTAAAGGAACAGTTACAAATCTAAGAAAAGGGAAAGAAAAGACTAGGAAAAAACACAGAAAGAGCTTGTAGATGAAATTCTCTTCCAGGAACAGCAGGTTAGGAGAAATTACACAGGGAGCAGTTAAGCTTGTAACACGGGGGAGAATAGTAAAGAAAATGCAGTTTTATGAAGTGTGTTTGCCTAATCCAGCTAGCACTTTTATTTTATTTCTCTATTTGCTTCTTTTATTGGTAAAGTAAGTTTCAAGTGCATGCACAGGTATGACCGAGAGAGCCAGGGTATAATAATTTGAAGCGTTTGCACCAGCGCTAATGAAGGACGAGAGTTATAGCAAAGATATGAAAGGGGGAGCGATAATAAATATGTGATATGGCAATAGTGACACCAAAATAAGCCACCTATTTATAAAACTGACATGGAAGAAATACTAAAGGTTAACTTCTGAAATTGTAGCCGATGTTAAAAAGATTCTCGTTGTCAGCAGGATTCGAACCTGCGCGGGGAGACCCCAATGGATTTCTAGTCCATCGCCTTAACCACTCGGCCACAACAACTGACTGTAAGGTGGGTGCACATAATCTGTATGCAAGTTTTCAAGGTGTCCCACAGCAAATTCCTGATATTCTGCAATGCACTTTTAAAAAATAATGTTTTTTTCAGCAGGCACATTCTCTCGTAAAAACAAAAATTGCATGCGTATATCTCTAGTTTGGAATACCATAGGCTTGCATGCATACTCTCATGAGTCACTCAAGTTTTTTGGACCCTATTGCACTCTGTTTTCGTGCTGCTTTTAGTATATGGCCCATATTACAGAAGTCTACCATCTTTGAGTATTTGAGGCTCCTTTGTAAGTGCTTTATTTTTTTTCCTGGAAGAGCTATATAATAAAGGGGTCCAGGAAGGATTGCATTTATGGAAGATAAAAGAAGGCCCACTTGTCTCACCAAATGCTGTAGAGAAACCTGATGTTTTACTCATGTTATCCTTAGTTCGTTTATGTTAGACCTTGCATTCTTAAGGTGGTCCCAACCCCACCTTATTGCTTTTCACCTCCGCATTTTGCTGTATCTTTTTGTTGGCCTTAGGACTCTGATCACTTTATCGCTACTAATCAGTGCTGAAGTGCACGTGCTTCTTCCCTAATCATGTGTATAATTGGAGTATACCTGACTGACAGATTTAATTTACTTGAAAGCCCCTTGTAAAGTGGTATACCATATACCCAGGGACTGATTGTGCCGCCCAAAGAAATAGCATTTCAAACCTGTCTCAAGCCTGCTACTGCAGTGCCTGTGCTGCAGTGTACTGCCACTACGACTTGGCATTTAAAACTACTTGCCAAGCCTTAAACTCCAATTTTATTACATATCAGTAACCCCTAAGGTAGGCCCTAGGTAGTCCTAGGGGCATCATGCTATGTAAGTAAAAGGTAAGACATGTACTGTGGTAGTTTGTATGTCCTAGTAGTATCAAACAGTCTATTACATTTTTCACTACTGTGAGGTCTGCCCCTCTCATAGGTTAGCATTGGGTATTCCCTTATACTTTTTGGGGGGTAATTCCATATCAGAGAGGAGAAGCTTTATTTATTTATTGATAAATCCTATCTACTGGTGAGGTTGGATTTAATCTTACTATTGTATAAATGCCATTTTTAGAGAGTGAGCATTTCTCTGCACTTACTGCTCTATTTGCATTGAAACCTGTCTTCGATTGACGTCTGGATTGGGCTGCGGGACAGCTACATATGTGCATTCCCTGTAGACAGCCACAACACAGGTCACTCAACTGCAACTGCATTCATCTGCATTCTGATTGGCCTGGGGGAGAGCTCCGCTCCCCTTACCGCAAATATGTTCAAGAACGATAATTTATGTCAGTAAGTACAGTATACCTACATCTTATAATCATGTGTGTTTAAATAATTTGTCGTTAGATCGTTTAAATATTGAAAAGGATCTGTTTTTAATAGACATTTTACAAAAACAACTGGTACATTTGGGAATTCTGTAAAGGAAAAACCCAACTGCCGTGACATTGCCAACCACAACGCCGTGACTCGGATTCGAACCGAGCCTGCTGCAGCCACAACGCAGAGTACTAACCACTATACGATCACGGCGAGCTACTTGGGCTTAATAACGTACAGTGACATGAAGAAATTATAATTTGGAACATTCAGGGCTAGTCCTGTGATAGGCTGAATGTGTTCATTGCTTCCTCATTCCTTATACAAAGGCTTTATCTCCTCAGTGGTTGATAGGCTGAAACCGTTTCCTGGCCGCCTGCTTGTGAACTGGCAGGAGTCAAAGATCACACATACACTGGTGGGCCTGTGATGGGACACCAATGCAGAGAAACACACCTGGCGCAGATATTCTATTCTGTTTATTAGACCTGCATCTCCCCTGTACCTCCTCAAGCCATCTGTATGTGAAGCAAGAAGGAGTTAAGGAACGGTCCATCTACACTTTTATTGGGAGGAAACTGCAGTGAGCTCCTCCCAGCTAATCACACAAACAGCAGTAAAGCAAGATAACTACACAGTTAGGGGGGACTGCATGGTTAGGTTTTTGAGGAATTATTGAAACTGACCTCAGTGACCCATAATCAGAGCTGTGGCTAATGACTGCATGCCTAATTATGATGAAGCAAGCACCATGGCTCGTAGGGGCCCCACAACACACTTTTCTTAGCTCATTAAATTAAAGTATAAACTTCTGCCATGTGTGAGTGGTAAAGGCTTGTTAATTTTGTTGCTTTTCAAATTCACATCTGACAACAAGACGAAGGAACATTGGGGCATCAGACGCTTTGGAAAGTAGCCACCAACCGCAGAGAAAGAGAGAAAGAGGGAAAAGACAGTATGAGGTGTGGAGAAAACAGCAGCAGGTACAAGGAGCTCAAATGAGATTAATGGCGCCTCAGTAGAGCACGTAAAGGAACAGTTACAAATCTAAGAAAAGGGAAAGAAAAGACTAGGAAAAAACACAGAAAGAGCTTGTAGATGAAATTCTCTTCCAGGAACAGCAGGTTAGGAGAAATTACACAGGGAGCAGTTAAGCTTGTAACACGGGGGAGAATAGAAAAGAAAATGCAGTTTTATGAAGTGTGTTTGCCTAATCCAGCTAGCACTTTTATTTTATTTCTCTATTTGCTTCTTTTATTGGTAAAGTAAGTTTCAAGTGCATGCACAGGTATGACCGAGAGAGCCAGGGTATAATAATTTGAAGCGTTTGCACCAGCGCTAATGAAGGACGAGAGTTATAGCAAAGATATGAAAGGGGGAGCGATAATAAATATATGATATGGCAATAGTGACAACAAAATAAGCCACCTATTTATAAAACTGACATGGAAGAAATACTAAAGGTTAACTTCTGAAATTGTAGCCGATGTTAAAAAGATTCTCGTTGTCGGCAGGATTCGACGCGGGGAGACCCCAATGGATTTCTAGTCCATCGCCTTAACCACTCGGCCACAACAACTGACTGTAAGGTGTGTGCACATAATCTGTATGCAAGTTTTCAAGGTGTCCCACAGCAAATTCCTGATATTCTGCAATGCACTTTTAAAAAATAATGTTTTTTTCAGCAGGCACATTCTCTCGTAAAAACAAAAATTGCATGCGTATATCTCTAGTTTGGAATACCATAGGCTTGCATGCATACTCTCATGGGTCACTCAAGTTTTTTGGACCCTATTGCACTCTGTTTTCGTGCTGCTTTTAGTATATGGCCCATATTACAGAAGTCTACCATCTTTGAGTATTTGAGGCTCCTTTGTAAGTGCTTTATATTTTTTCCTGGAAGAGCTATATAATAAAGGGGTCCAGGAAGGATTGCATTTATGGAAGATAAAAGAAGGCCCACTTGTCTCACCAAATGCTGTAGAGAAACCTGATGTTTTACTCATGTTATCCTTAGTTCGTTTTTGTTAGACCTTGCATTCTTAAGGTGGTCCCAACCCCACCTTATTGCTTTTCACCTCCGCATTTTGCTGTATCTTTTTGTTGGCCTTAGGACTCTGATCACTTTATCGCTACTAATCAGTGCTGAAGTGCACGTGCTTCTTCCCTAATCAGGTGTATAATTGGAGTATACCTGACTGACAGATTTAATTTACTTGAAAGCCCCTTGTAAAGTGGTATACCATATACCCAGGGACTGATTGTGCCGCCCAAAGAAATAGCATTTCAAACCTATCTCAAGCCTGCTACTGCAGTGCCTGTGCTGCAGTGTACTGCCACTACGACTTGGCATTTAAAACTACTTGCCAAGCCTTAAACTCCAATTTTATTACATATCAGTAACCCCTAAGGTAGGCCCTAAGTAGTCCTAGCGGCATCATGCTATGTAAGTAAAAGGTAAGACATGTACTGTGGTAGTTTGTATGTCCTAGTAGTATCAAACAGTCTATTACATTTTTCACTACTGTGAGGTCTGCCCCTCTCATAGGTTAGCATTGGGTATTCCCTTATACTTTTTGGGGGGTAATTCCATATCAGAGAGGAGAAGCTTTATTTATTTATTGATAAATCCTATCTACTGGTGAGGTTGGATTTAATCTCACTATTGTATAAATGCCATTTTCAGAGAGTGAGCATTTCTCTGCACTTACTTCTCTATTTGCATTGAAACCTGTCTTCGATTGACGTCTGGATTGGGCTGCGAGACAGCTACATATGTTCATTCCCTGTAGACAGCCACAACACAGGTCACTCAACTGCAACTGCATCCATCTG
>NW_028244321.1:1137500-1165000 GCF_964263255.1 Lissotriton vulgaris | reverse complement strand
AGAAGGCCCACTTGTCTCACCAAATGCTGTAGAGAAACCTGATGTTTTACTCATGTTATCCTTAGTTCGTTTTTGTTAGACCTTGCATTCTTAAGGTGGTCCCAACCCCACCTTATTGCTTTTCACCTCCGCATTTTGCTGTATCTTTTTGTTGGCCTTAGGACTCTGATCACTTTATCGCTACTAATCAGTGCTGAAGTGCACGTGCTTCTTCCCTAATCATGTGTATAATTGGAGTATACCTGACTGACAGATTTAATTTACTTGAAAGCCCCTTGTAAAGTGGTAGACCATATACCCAGGGACTGATTGTGCGGCCCAAATAAATAGCATTTCAAACCTGTCTCAAGCCTGCTACTGCAGTGCCTGTGCTGCAGTGTACTGCCACTTCGACTTGGCATTTAAAACTACTTGCCAAGCCTTAAACATCAATTTTATTACATATCAGTAACCCCTAAGGTAGGCCCTAGGTAGTCCTAGGGGCATCATGCTATGTAAGTAAAAGGTAAGACATGTACTGTGGTAGTTTGTATGTCCTAGTAGTATCAAACAGTCTATTACATTTTTCACTACTGTGAGGTCTGCCCCTCTCATAGGTTAGCATTGGGTATTCCCGTATACTTTTTGGGGGGTAATTCCATATCAGAGAGGAGAAGCTTTATTTATTTATTGATAAATCCTATCTAGTGGTGAGGTTGGATTTAATCTTACTATTGAATAAATGCCATTTTTAGAGAGTGAGCATTTCTCTGCACTTATTGCTCTATTTGCATTGAAACCTGTCTTCGATTGACGTCTGGATTAGGCTGCGAGACAGCTACATATGTGCATTCCCTGTAGACAGCCACAACACAGGTCACTCAACTGCAACTGCATTCATCTGCATTCTGATTAGCGTGGGGGAGAGCTCCGCTCCCCTTACCGCAAATATGTTCAAGAACGATAATTTATGTCAGTAAGTACAGTATACCTACATCTTATAATCATGTGTGTTTAAATAATTTGTTGTTAGATCGTTTAAATATTGAAAAGGATCTGTTTTTAATAGACAGTTTACAAAAACAACTGGTACATTTGGGAATTCTGTAAAGGAAAAACCCAACTGCCCTGACATTGCCAACCACAATGCTGTGACTCGGATTCGAACCGAGGTTGTTGCGGCCACAATGCAGAGTACTAACCATTATACGATCACGGCGAGCTACTTGGGCTCAATAATGTACAGTGACATGAAGAAATTATAATTCGGCATACTCAGGGCTACTCCTGTGATAGGCTGAATGTGTTCATTGCTTCCTCATTCCTTATACAAAGGCTTTATCTCCTCAGTGGTTGATAGGCTGAAACCGTTTCCTGGCCGCCTGCTTGTGAACTGGCAGGAGTCAAAGATCACACATACACTGGTGG
The DNA here is from genome assembly GCF_964263255.1 of Lissotriton vulgaris. Classification (NCBI taxonomy): domain Eukaryota; kingdom Metazoa; phylum Chordata; class Amphibia; order Caudata; family Salamandridae; genus Lissotriton; species Lissotriton vulgaris. The sequence continues at coordinate 1,163,593 of NW_028244321.1, read as the reverse complement.
GCCTGTGATGGGACACCAATGCAGAGAAACACACCTGGCACAGATATTCTATTCTGTTTATTAGACCTGCATCTCCCCTGTACCTCCTCAAGCCATCTGTATGTGAAGCAAGAAAGAGTTAAGGAACAGTCCATCTACTCTTTTATTGGGAGGATGCTGCCGTGAGCTCCTCCCAGCTAATCACACAAACAGCAGTAAAGCAAGATAACTACACAGTTAGGGGGGACTGCATGGTTAGGTTTTTGAGGAATTATTGAAACTGACCTCAGTGACCCATAATCAGAGCTGTGGCTAATGACTGCATGCCTAATTATGATAAAGCAAGCACCATGGCTCGTAGGGGCCCCACAACACACTTTTCTTAGCTCATTGAATTAAAGTATAAACTTCTGCCATGTGTGAGTGGTAAAGGCTTGTTCATTTTGTTGCTTTTCAAATTCACGTCTGACAACAAGACGAAGGAACATTGGGGCATCAGACGCTTTGGAAAGTAGCCACCAACCGCAGAGAAAGAGAGAAAGAGGGAAAAGGCAGTATGAGGTGTGGAGAAAACAGCAGCAGGTACAAGGAGCTCAAATGAGATTAATGGTGCCTAAATAGAGCACGTAAAGGAATAGTTACAAATCTAAGAAAAGGGAAAGAAAAGACTAGGAAAAAACACAGAAAGAGCTTGTAGATGAAATTCTTTTCCAGGAACAGCAGGTTAAGAGAAATTACACAGGGAGCAGTTAAGCTTGTAACACGGGGGAGAATAGAAAAGAAAATGCAGTTTTATGAAGTGTGTTTGCCTAATCCAGCTAGCACTTTTATTTTATTTCTCTATTTGCTTCTTTTATTGGTAAAGAAAGTTTCAAGTGCATGCACAGGTATGACCGAGAGAGCCAGGGTATAATAATTTGAAGCGTTTGCACCAGCGCTAATGAAGGACGAGAGTTATAGCAAAGATATGAAAGGGGGAGCGATAATAAATATGTGATATGGCAATAGTGACACCAAAATAAGCCACCTATTTATAAAACTGACATGGAAGAAATACTAAAGGTTAACTTCTGAAATTGTAGCCGATGTTAAAAAGATTCTCGCTGTCGGCAGGATTCGAACTTGCGCGGGGAGACCCCAATGGATTTCTTGTCCATCGCCTTAACCACTCGGCCACAACAACTGACTGTAAGGTGTTAAGGACTTAAACAACTGGTCACTTTCCCCACCCACATCGCAGGTCACACCCTCGACCCCATCTTCACCTCCAGCAATCATGTCTCCTTCAGCCACACCACGGCTCTCCTCTGGACTGACCACAGCTGCGTTCACTTTACCTACAACAAGCCCAAACCCAACAACCACCCCCTACCAACTCTGCAAAGAAACTGGAACAAACTCACCATCGACCAGATCTCCTCATCGCTTCTTCTAAACCCCCCAACTCACTCCTCAAACCCCGACCAAGCCGCCACCAACCTCACCCTATGGTTATCCAACAGCGCCGACATCCTAGCACCACTGAAAAAACGACAAAGCAAACTTGGCAGCAAGAAGGCCTCATGGTTCAACGATGATCTTAAGAAATCCAAGAAAATCTGCCGTTCCCTTGAGAAGGCCTGGAAAAAAGACCCAACCACCAGCACCAAGGACGCCTTCAAAAACGCCACCCGCATACACCACCAACTGATCCGAAAGGCCAAGAAAACCGCCTTCAAGGACCGACTAGATAACAACGCCCACAACAGCAAGGAACTTTTCAACATCGTCAAGGAATTTACCAATCCCTCGGCCAACTCTAACGACATCACCCCCTCTCAAGCCCTCTGCGACTCCCTAGCTTCATTCTTCCACAACAAAATTGCAGACATCCACAACAGCTTCGACAACCAACCCGGAGACCAACCCACCCAACCATCTGCTGGACCTTCACCCCCCTCGAACATCCTTAATGACTGGAACCCAATCTCCACTGAGGACACCATCCGCCTGATGAACTCCATCCACTCAGGATCCCCCACAGACCCTTGCCCTCACCACATCTTCAACAAAGCAGACTCCATCATAGCACCGCACCTCTGAGACGTCATCAACTGCTCCTTCAACTCTGCCACCTTCCCGGAAAGCTGGAAACACGCTGAACTCAGCGCCCTTCTGAAAAAACCCACAGCGGACCCCACTGAACTCAAAAATTACCGCCCCATCTCGCTCCTTCCATTCCCGGCCAAAGTCATCGAAAAAGCTGTCAACAACCAGCTCGCCGCCTTCCTCGAAGCCAACAAATCCCTCGACTCCTCACAGTCCGGCTTCCGAGCAAAACACAGCACTGAGACCGCCCTCATCGCAGCAACAGACGACATTCGAACTCTACTGGACAATGGAGACACAGTCGCCCTCATCCTCCTCGACCTCTCCGCAGCCTTCGACACAGTCTGCCATAGCACCCTTCTACAGCGCCTCAGAAACATCGTAATCCAAGGAAAAGCACTAGAATGGATCACCTCGTTCCTCACCGGAAGAACCCAGAGAGTCCGCCTTCCACCATTCAAGTCAGAGGCCACTGAAGTCATCTGCGGCGTACCACAAGGATCTTCACTCAGCCCCACCCTCTTCAACGTGTACATGAGCCCCCTCGCGGTCATCGCACGCCAACACAACCTCAACATCATCTCCTACGCGGATGACACTCAACTGATCCTATCACTCACCAATGACCCTAGCACCGCCAAAACTAACCTACACGAAGGAATGAAAGAAGTAGCCGAATGGATGAAACACAGCCGTCTGAAACTGAACTCAGATAAAACAGAAGTCCTCATCTTAGGTACCTCCCCCTCCGCATGGGACGACTCTTGGTGGCCAGAAGCCCTTGGAAAAGCACCCATCCCGACAGACCACGCACGGAACCTGGGCGTCATCCTGGATTCCTCACTATCAATGAACAGACAAGTCAACGCCGTCTCCTCATCCTGCTTCAACATTCTTCGCATGCTCAAAAAAACATTTCGTTGGATCCCCACCGAAACTAGGAAAACGGTCACCCACGCTCTGGTCACGAGCCGACTGGACTATGGAAACACCCTCTACGCCGGGACTACCGCTAAACTCCAGAAAAGACTCCAACGAATCCAAAACGCCTCAGCCAGGCTCATATTAGACATCCCACATAAAGAACATATCTCTGGTCACCTGAAAAACCTCCACTGGCTTCCCGTCAATAAGAGGATCACTTTCCGGCTCCTAATCCACGCACACAAAGCACTCTACGAAATCGGACCAGAATGCCTCAACACACGACTGTCCTTCTACACCCCCTCCCGCCAGCTACGATCATCCAACCAAGCCCTTGCCACTGTACCTCGCATCAACAAAACCACCATGGGAGGTAGATCCTTCTCCTACCTGGCAGCTAAAACCTGGAACTCACTTCCCACTTACCTTCGCCTTACCCAGAACCACCTAGCATTCAGAAAGCAACTTAAAACGTGGATTTTCGACAAGTAATTCCCCACCCCCCCCTCTAGCGCCTTGAGACCCTCTGGGTATGTAGTGCGCTATACAAATTCTCTGACTTGACTTGACTTGACTTGTGCACATAATCTGTATGCAAATTTTCAAGGTGTCCCACAGCAAATTCCTGATATTCTGCAATGCACTTTTTAAAAATAATGTTTTTTTCAGCAGGCACATTCTCTCCTAAAAACAAAAATTGGATGCGTATATCTCTAGTTTGGAATACCATAGGCTTGCATGCAAACTCTCATGGGTCACTCAAGTTTTTGGGACCCTATTGCACTCTGTTTTCGTGCTGCTTTTAGTATATGGCCCATATTACAGAAGTCTACCATCTTTGAGTATTTGAGGCTCCTTTGTAAGTGCTTTATATTTTTTCCTTGAAGAGCTATATAATAAAGGGATCCGGGAAGGATTGCATTTATGGAAGATAAAAGAAGGCCCACTTGTCTCACCAAATGCTGTAGAGAAACCTGATGTTTTACTCATGTTATCCTTAGTTCGTTTTTGTTAGACCTTGCATTCTTAAGGTGGTCCCAACCCCACCTTATTGCTTTTCACCTCCGCATTTTGCTGTATCTTTTTGTTGGCCTTAGGACTCTGATCACTTTATCGCTACTAATCAGTGCTGAAGTGCAAGTGCTTCTTCCCTAATCATGTGTATAATTGGAGTATACCTGACTGACAGATTTAATTTACTTGAAAGCCCCTTGTAAAGTGGTATACCATATACCCAGGGACTGATTGTGCCACCCAAAAAAATAGCATTTCAAACCTGTCTCAAGCCTGCTACTGCAGTGCCTGTGCTGCAGTGTACTGCCACTTCGACTTGGCATTTAAAACTACTTGCCAAGCCTTAAACTCCAATTTTATTACATATCAGTAACCCCTAAGGTAGGCCCTAGGTAGTCCTAGGGGCATCATGCTATGTAAGTAAAAGGTAAGGCATGTACTGTGGTAGTTTGTATGTCCTAGTAGTATCAAACAGTCTATTACATTTTTCACTACTGTGAGGTCTGCCCCTCTCATAGGTTAGCATTGGGTATTCCCTTATACTTTTTGGGGGGTAATTCCATATCAGAGAGGAGAAGCTTTATTTATTTATTGATAAATCCTATCTACTGGTGAGGTTGGATTTAATCTTACTATTGAATAAATGCCATTTTTAGAGAGTGAGCATTTCTCTGCACTTACTGCTCTATTTGCATTGAAACCTGTCTTCAATTGACGTCTGGATTAGGCTGCGAGACAGCTACATATGTGCATTCCCTGTAGACAGCCACAACACAGGTCACTCAACTGCAACTGCATTCATCTGCATTCTGATTGGCCTGGGGGAGAGCTCCGCTCCCCTTACCGCAAATATGTTCAAGAACGATAACTTACGTCAGTAAGTACAGTATACCTACATCTTATAATCATGTGTGTTTAAATAATTTGTCGTTAGATCGTTTAAATATTGAAAAGGATCTGTTTTTAATAGACATTTTACAAAAACAACTGGTACATTTGGGAATTCTGTAAAGGAAAAACCCAACTGCCGTGACATTGCCAACCACAAAGCCGTGACTCAGATTCGAACCGAGGTTGCTGCAGCCACAACGCAGAGTACTAACCACTATACGATCATGGCGAGCTACTTGGGCTCGATAACGTACAGTGACATGAAGAAATTATAATTCGGAACACTCAGGGCTACTCCTGTGATAGGCTGAATGTGTTCATTGCTTCCTCATTCCTTATACAAAGGCTTTATCTCCTCAGTGGTTGATAGGCTGAAACCGTTTCCTGGCCGCCTGCTTGTGAACTGGCAGGAGTCAAAGATCACACATACACTGGTGGGCCTGTGATGGGACACCAATGCAGAGAAACACACCCGGCGCAGATATTCTATTCTGTTTATTAGACCTGCATCTCCCCTGTACCTCCTCAAGCCATCTGTATGTGAAACAAGAAAGAATTAAGGAACGGTCCATCTACACTTTTATTGGGAGGATGCTGCCGTGAGCTCCTCCCAGCTAATCACACAAACAGCAGTAAAGCAAGATGACTACACAGTTAGGGGGGACTGCATGGTTAGGTTTTTGAGGAATTATTGAAACTGACCTCATTGACCCATAATCAGAGCTGTGGCTAATGACTGCATGCCTAATTATGATGAAGCAAGCACCATGGCTCGTAGGGGCCCCACAACACACTTTTCTTAGCTCATTGAATTAAAGTATAAACTTCTGCCATGTGTGAGTGGTAAAGGCTTGTTAATTTTGCTGCTTTTCAAATTCATGTCTGACAACAAGACGAAGGAACATTGGGGCATCAGACGCTTTGGAAAGTAGCCACCAACCGCAGAGAAAGAGAGAAAGAGGGAAAAGACAGTATGAGGTGTGGAGAAAACAGCAGCAGGTACAAGGAGCTCAAATGAGATTAATGGCGCCTCAGTAGAGCACGTAAAGGAACAGTTACAAATCTAAGAAAAGGGAAAGAAAAGACTAGGAAAAAACACAGAAAGAGCTTGTAGATGAAATTCTCTTCCAGGAACAGCAGGTTAGGAGAAATTACACAGGGAGCAGTTAAGCTTGTAACACGGGGGAGAATAGAAAAGAAAATGCAGTTTTATGAAGTGTGTTTGCCTAATCCAGCTAGCACTTTTATTTTATTTCTCTATTTGCTTCTTTTATTGGTAAAGTAAGTTTCAAGTGCATGCACAGGTATGACCGAGAGAGCCAGGGTATAATAATTTGAAGCGTTTGCACCAGCGCTAATGAAGGACGAGAGTTATAGCAAAGATATGAAAGGGGGAGCGATAATAAATATGTGATATGGCAATAGTGACACCAAAATAAGCCACCTATTTATAAAACTGACATGGAAGAAATACTAAAGGTTAACTTCTGAAATTGTAGCCGATGTTAAAAAGATTCTCGTTGTCGGCAGGATTCGAACCTGCGCGGGCAGACCCCAATGGATTTCTAGTCCATCGCCTTAACCACTCGGCCACAACAACTGACTGCAAGGTGTGTGCACATAATCTGTATGCAAGTTTTCAAGGTGTCCCACAGCAAATTCCTGATATTCTGCAATGCACTTTTAAAAAATAATGTTTTTTTCAGCAGGCACATTCTCTCCTAAAAACAAAAATTGCATGCGTCTATCTCTAGTTTGGAATACCATAGGCTTGCATGCATACTCTCAATTGGTCACTCAAGTTTTTTGGACCCTATTGCACTCTGTTTTCGTGCTGCTTTTAGTACATGGCCCATATTACAGAAGTCTACCATCTTTGAGTATTTGAGGCTCCTTTGTAAGTGCTTTATATTTATTCCTGGAAGAGCTATATAATAAAGGGGTCCAGGAAGGATGGCATTTATGGAAGATAAAAGAAGGCCCACTTGTCTCACCAAATGCTGTAGAGAAACCTGATGTTTTACTCATGTTATCCTTAGTTCGTTTTTGTTAGACCTTGCATTCTTAAGGTGGTCCCAACCCCACCTTATTGCTTTTCACCTCCGCATTTTGCTGTATCTTTTTGTTGGCCTTAGGACTCTGATCACTTTATCGCTACTAATCAGTGCTGAAGTGCACGTGCTTCTTCCCTAATCATGTGTATAATTGGAGTATACCTGACTGACAGATTTAATTTACTTGAAAGCCCCTTGTAAAGTGGTATACCATATACCCAGGGACTGATTGTGCCGCCCAAAGAAATAGCATTTCAAACCTGTCTCAAGCCTGCTACTGCAGTGCCTGTGCTGCAGTGTACTGCCACTACGACTTGGCATTTAAAACTACTTGCCAAGCCTTAAACTCCAATTTTATTACATATCAGTAACCCCTAAGGTTGGCCCTAGGTAGTCCTAGGGGCATCATGCTATGTAAGTAAAAGGTAAGACATGTACTGTGGTAGTTTGTATGTCCTAGTAGTATCAAACAGTCTATTACATTTTTCACTACTGTGAGGTCTGCCCCTCTCATAGGTTAGCATTGGGTATTCCCTTATACTTTTTGGGGGATAATTCCATATCAGAGAGGAGAAGCTTTATTTATTTATTGATAAATCCTATCTACTGGTGAGGTTGGATTTAATCTTACTATTGTATGAATGCCATTTTTAGAGAGTGAGCATTTCTCTGCACTTACTGCTCTATTTGCATTGAAACCTGTCTTCGATTGACGTCTGGATTGGGCTGCGGGACAGCTACATATGTGCATTCCCTGTAGACAGCCACAACACAGGTCACTCAACTGCAACTGCATTCATCTGCATTCTGATTGGCCTGGGGGAGAGCTCCGCTCCCCTTACCGCAAATATGTTCAAGAACGATAATTTATGTCAGTAAGTACAGTATACCTACATCTTATAATCATGTGTGTTTAAATAATTTGTCGTTAGATCGTTTAAATATTGAAAAGGATCTGTTTTTAATAGACATTTTACAAAAACAACTGGTACATTTGGGAATTCTGTAAAGGAAAAACCCAACTGCCGTGACATTGCCAACCACAATGCCGTGACTCGGATTCAAACCCAGGTTGCTGCGGCCACAACGCAGAGTACTAACCACTATACGATCACGGCGAGCTACTTGGGCTCAATAACGTACAGTGACATGAAGAAATTATAATTTGGAACACTCAGGGCTACTCCTGTGATAGGCTGAATGTGTTCATTGCTTCCTCATTCCTTATACAAAGGCTTTATCTCCTCAGTGGTTGATAGGCTGAAACCGTTTCCTGGCCGCCTGCTTGTGAACTGGCAGGAGTCAAAGATCACACATACACTGGTGGGCCTGTGATGGGACACCAATGCAGAGAAACAAACCTGGCGCAGATATTCTATTCTGTTTATTAGACCTGCATCTCCCCTGTACCTCCTCAAGCCATCTGTATGTGAAGCAAGAAAGAGTTAAGGAACGGTCCATCTACACTTTTATTGGGAGGATGCTGCCGTGAGCTCCTCCCAGCTAATCACACAAACAGCATTAAAGCAAGATAACTACACAGTTAGGGGGGACTGCATGGTTAGGTTTTTGAGGAATTATTGAAACTGACCTCAGTGACCCATAATCAGAGCTGTGGCTAATGACTGCATGCCTAATTATGATGAAGCAAGCACCATGGCTCGTAGGGGCCCCACAACACACTTTTCTTAGCTCATTGAATTAAAGTATAAACTTCTGCCATGTGTGAGTGGTAAAGGCTTGTTAATTTTGTTGCTTTTCAAATTCACGTCTGACAACAAGACGAAGGAACATTGGGGCATCAGACGCTTTGGAAAGTAGCCACCAACCGCAGAGAAAGAGAGAAAGAGGGAAAAGACAGTATGAGGTGTGGAGAAAACAGCAGCAGGTACAAGGAGCTCAAATGAGATTAATGGCGCCTCAGTAGAGCACGTAAAGGAACAGTTACAAATCTAAGAAAAGGGAAAGAAAAGACTAGGAAAAAACACAGAAAGAGCTTGTAGATGAAATTCTCTTTCAGGAACAGCAGGTTAGGAGAAATTACACAGGGAGCAGTTAAGCTTGTAACACGGGGGAGAATAGAAAAGAAAATGCAGTTTTATGAAGTGTGTTTGCCTAATCCAGCTAGCACTTTTATTTTATTTCTCTATTTGCTTCTTTTATTGGTAAAGTAAGTTTCAAGTGCATGCACAGGTATGACCGAGAGAGCCAGGGTATAATAATTTGAAGCGTTTGCACCAGCACTAATGAAGGACGAGAGTTATAGCAAAGATATGAAAGGGGGAGCGATAATAAATATGTGATATGGCAATAGTGACACCAAAATAAGCCACCTATTTATAAAACTGACATGGAAGAAATACTAAAGGTTAACTTCTGAAATTGTAGCCGATGTTAAAAAGATTCTCGTTGTCGGCAGGATTCGAACCTGCGCGGGGAGACCCCAATGGATTTCTAGTCCATCGCCTTAACCACTCGGCCACAACAACTGACTGTAAGGTGTGTGCACATAATCTGTATGCAAGTTTTCGAAGTGTCCCACAGCAAATTCCTGATATTCTGCAATGCACTTTTAAAAAATAATGTTTTTTTCAGCAGGCACATTCTCTCCTAAAAACAAAAATTGCATGCGTATATCTCTAGTTTGGAATACCATAGGCTTGCATGCATACTCTCATGGGTCACTCAAGTTTTTTGGACCCTATTGCACTCTGTTTTCGTGCTGCTTTTAGTATATGGCCCATATTACAGAAGTCTACCATCTTTGAGTATTTGAGGCTCCTTTGTAAGTGCTTTATATTTTTTCCTGGAAGAGCTATATAATAAAGGGGTCCGGGAAAGATTGCATTTATGGAAGATAAAAGAAGGCCCACTTGTCTCACCAAATGCTGTAGAGAAACCTGATGTTTTACTCATGTTATCCTTAGTTCGTTTTTGTTAGACCTTGCATTCTTAAGGTGGTCCCAACCCCACCTTATTGCTTTTCACCTCCGCATTTTGCTGTATCTTTTTGTTGGCCTTACGACTCTGATCACTTTATCGCTACTAATCAGTGCTGAAGTGCACGTGCTTCTTCCCTAATCATGTGTATAATTGGAGTATACCTGACTGACAGATTTAATTTACTTGAAAGCCCCTTGTAAAGTGGTATACCATATACCCAGGGACTGATTGTGCCGCCCAAAGAAATAGCATTTCAAACCTGTCTCAAGCCTGCTACTGCAGTGCCTGTGCTGCAGTGTACTGCCACTTCGACTTGGCATTTAAAACTACTTGCCAAGCCTTAAACTCCAATTTTATTACATATCAGTAACCCCTAAGGTAGGCCCTAGGTAGTCCTAGGGGCATCATGCTATGTAAGTAAAAGGTAAGACATGTACTGTGGTAGTTTGTATGTCCTAGTAGTATCAAACAGTCTATTACATTTTTCACTACTGTGAGGTCTGCCCCTCTCATAGGTTAGCATTGGGTATTCCCTTATACTTTTTGGGGGGTAATTCCATATCAGAGAGGAGAAGCTTTATTTATTTATTGATAAATCCTATCTACTGGTGAGGTTGGATTTAATCTTACTATTGTATAAATGCCATTTTTAGAGAGTGAGCATTTCTCTGCACTTACTGCTCTATTTGCATGAAAACCTGTCTTCAATTGAAGTCTGGCTTGGGCTGCGAGACAGCTACATATGTGCATTCCCTGTAGACAGCCACAACACAGGTCACTTAACTGCAACTGCATTCATCTGCATTCTGATTGGCCTGGGGGAGAGCTCCGCTCCCCTTACCGCAAATATGTTCAAGAACGATAATTTATGTCAGTAAGGACAGTATACCTACATCTTATAATCATGTGTGTTTAAATAATTTGTTGTTAGATCGTTTAAATATTGAAAAGGATCTGTTTTTAATAGACATTTTACAAAAACAACTGGTACATTTGGGAATTCTGTAAAGGAAAAAACCAACTGCCGTGACATTGCCAACCACAATGCCGTGACTCGGATTCGAACCGAGGATGCTGCGGCCACAACGCAGAGTACTAACCACTATACGATCACGGCGAGCTACTTGGGCTCAATAACGTACAGTGACATGAAGAAATTATAATTCGGAACACTCAGGGCTACTCCTGTGATAGGCTGAATGTGTTCATTGCTTCCTCATTCCTTATACAAAGGCTTTATCTCCTCAGTGGTTGATAGGCTGAAACTGTTTCCTGGCCGCCTGCTTGTGAACTGGCAGGAGTCAAAGATCACACATACACTGGTGGGCCTGTGATGGGACACCAATGCAGAGAAACACACCTGGCGCAGATATTCTATTCTGTTTATTAGACCTGCATCTCCCCTGTCCCTCCTCAAGCCATCTGTATGTGAAGCAAGAAAGAGTTAAGGAACGGTCCATCTACACTTTTATTGGGAGGATGCTGCCGTGAGCTCCTCCCAGCTAATCACACAAACAGCAGTAAAGCAAGATAACTACACAGTTAGGGGGGACTGCATGGTTAGGTTTTTGAGGAATTATTGAAACTGACCTCAGTGACCCATAATCAGAGCTGTGGCTAATGACTGCATGCCTAATTATGATGAAGCAAGCACCATAGCTCGTAGGGGCCCCACAACACACTTTTCTTAGCTCATTGAATTAAAGTATAAACTTCTGCCATGTGTGAGTGGTAAAGGCTTGTTAATTTTGTTGCTTTTCAAATTCACGTCTGACAACAAGACGAAGGAACATTGGGGCATCAGACGCTTTGGAAAGTAGCCACCAACCGCAGAGAAAGAGAGAAAGAGGGAAAAGACAGTATGAGGTGTGGAGAAAACAGCAGCAGGTACAAGGAGCTCAAATGAGATTAATGGCGCCTAAATAGAGCACGTAAAGGAACAGTTACAAATCTAAGAAAAGGGAAAGAAAAGACTAGGAAAAAACACAGAAAGAGCTTGTAGATGAAATTCTCTTCCAGGAACAGCAGGTTAAGAGAAATTACACAGGGAGCAGTTAAGCTTGTAACACGGGGGAGAATAGAAAAGAAAATGCAGTTTTATGAAGTGTGTTTGCCTAATCCAGCTAGCACTTTTATTTTATTTCTCTATTTGCTTCTTTTATTGGTAAAGTAAGTTTCAAGTGCATGCACAGGTATGACCGAGAGAGCCAGGGTATAATAATTTGAAGCGTTTGCACCAGCGCTAATGAAGGACGAGAGTTATAGCAAAGATATGAAAGGGGGAGCGATAATAAATATGTGATATGGCAATAGTGACACCAAAATAAGCCACCTATTTATAAAACTGACATGGAAGAAATACTAAAGGTTAACTTCTGAAATTGTAGCCGATGTTAAAAAGATTCTCGTTGTCGGCAGGATTCAAACCTGCGCAGGGAGACCCCAATGGATTTCTAGTCCATCGCCTTAACCACTCGGCCACAACAACTGACTGCAAGGTGTGTGCACATAATCTGTATGCAAGTTTTCAAGGTGTCCCACAGCAAATTCCTGATATTCTGCAATGCACTTTTTAAAAATAAGGTTTTTTTCAGCAGGCACATTCTCTCCTAAAAACAAAAATTGCATGCATATATCTCTAGTTTGGAATACCATAGGCTTGCATGCATACTCTCATGGGTCACTCAAGTTTTTTGGACCCTATTGTACTCTGTTTTCGTGCTGCTTTTAGTATATGTCCCATATTAAAGAAGTCTACCATCTTTGAGTATTTGAGGCTCCTTTGTAAGTGCTTTATATTTTTTCCTTGAAGAGCTATATAATAAAGGGGTCCGGGAAGGATTGCATTTATGGAAGATAAAAGAAGGCCCACTTGTTTCACCAAATGCTGTAGAGAAACCTGATGTTTTACTCATGTTATCCTTAGTTCGTTTTTGTTAGACCTTGCATTCTTAAGGTGGTCCCAACCCCACCTTATTGCTTTTCACCTCCGCATTTTGCTGTATCTTTTTGTTGGCCTTAGGACTCTGATCACTTTATCGCTACTAATCAGTGCTGAAGTGCACGTGCTTCTTCCCTAATCATGTGTATAATTGGAGTATACCTGACTGACAGATTTAATTTACTTGAAAGCCCCTTGTAAAGTGGTATACCATATACCCAGGGACTGATTGTGCCGCCCAAAGAAATAGCATTTCAAACCTGTCTCAAGCCTGCTACTGCAGTGCCTGTGCTGCAGTGTACTGCCACTTCGACTTGGCATTTAAAACTACTTGCCAAGCCTTAAACTCCAATTTTATTACATATCAGTAACCCCTAAGGTAGGCCCTAGGTAGTCCTAGGGGCATCATGCTATGTAAGTAAAAGGTAAGACATGTACTGTGGTAGTTTGTATGTCCTAGTAGTATCAAACAGTCTATTACATTTTTCACTACTGTGAGGTCTGCCCCTCTCATTGGTTAGCATTGGGTATTCCCTTATACTTTTTGGGGGGTAATTCCATATCAGAGAGGAGAAGCTTTATTTATTTATTGATAAATCCTATCTACTGGTGAGGTTGGATTTAATCTTACTATTGTATAAATGCCATTTTTAGAGAGTGAGCATTTCTCTGCACTTACTGCTCTATTTGCATTGAAACCTGTCTTCGATTGACGTCTGGATTGGGCTGCGAGACAGCTACATATGTGCATTCCCTGTAGACAGCCACAACACAGGTCACTCAACTGCAACTGCATTCATCTGCATTCTGATTGGCCTGGGGGAGAGCTCCGCTCCCCTTACCGCAAATATGTTCAAGAACGATAATTTATGTCAGTAAGGACAGTATACCTACATCTTATAATCATGTGTGTTTAAATAATTTGTTGTTAGATCGTTTAAATATTGAAAAGGATCTGTTTTTAATAGACATTTTACAAAAACAACTGGTACATTTGGGAATTCTGTAAAGGAAAAACCCAACTGCCGTGACATTGCCAACCACAATGCCGTGACTCGGATTCGAACCGAGGTTGCTGCGGCCACAACGCAGAGTACTAACCACTATACGATCACGGCGAGCTACTTGGGCTCAATAACGTACAGTGACATGAAGAAATTATAATTCGGAACACTCAGGGCTACTCCTGTGATAGGCTGAATGTGTTCATTGCTTCCTCATTCCTTATACAAAGGCTTTATCTCCTCAGTGGTTGATAGGCTGAAACCGTTTCCTGGCCGCCTGCTTGTGAACTGGCAGGAGTCAAAGATCACACATACACTGGTGGGCCTGTGATGGGACACCAATGCAGAGAAACACACCTGGCGCAGATATTCTATTCTGTTTATTAGACCTGCATCTCCCCTGTACCTCCTCAAGCCATCTGTATGTGAAGCAAGAAAGAGTTAAGGAACGGTCCATCTACACTTTTATTGGGAGGATGCTGCCGTGAGCTCCTCCCAGCTAATCACACAAACAGCAGTAAAGCAAGATAACTACACAGTTAGGGGGGACTGCATGGTTAGGTTTTTGAGGAATTATTGAAACTGACCTCAGTGACCCATAATCAGAGCTGTGGCTAATGACTGCATGCCTAATTATGATGAAGCAAGTACCATAGCTCGTAGGGGCCCCACAACACACTTTTCTTAGCTCATTGAATTAAAGTATAAACTTCTGCCATGTGTGAGTGGTAAAGGCTTGTTAATTTTGTTGCTTTTCAAATTCGCGTCTGACAACAAGACGAAGGAACATTGGGGCATCAGACGCTTTGGAAAGTAGCCACCAACCGCAGAGAAAGAGAGAAAGAGGGAAAAGACAGTATGAGGTGTGGAGAAAACAGCAGCAGGTACAAGGAGCTCAAATGAGATTAATGGCGCCTAAATAGAGCACGTAAAGGAACAGTTACAAATCTAAGAAAAGGGAAAGAAAAGACTAGGAAAAAACACAGAAAGAGCTTGTAGATGAAATTCTCTTCCAGGAACAGCAGGTTAAGAGAAATTACACAGGGAGCAGTTAAGCTTGTAACACGGGGGAGAATAGAAAAGAAAATGCAGTTTTATGAAGTGTGTTTGCCTAATCCAGCTAGCACTTTTATTTTATTTCTCTATTTGCTTCTTTTATTGGTAAAGTAAGTTTCAAGTGCATGCACAGGTATGACCGAGAGAGCCAGGGTATAATAATTTGAAGCGTTTGCACCAGCGCTAATGAAGGACGAGAGTTATAGCAAAGATATGAAAGGGGGAGCGATAATAAATATGTGATATGGCAATAGTGACACCAAAATAAGCCACCTATTTATAAAACTGACATGGAAGAAATACTAAAGGTTAACTTCTGAAATTGTAGCCGATGTTAAAAAGATTCTCGTTGTCGGCAGGATTCGAACCTGCGCGGGGAGACCCCAATGGATTTCTAGTCCATCGCCTTAACCACTCGGCCACAACAACTGACTGCAAGGTGTGTGCACATAATCTGTATGCAAGTTTTCAAGGTGTCCCACAGCAAATTCCTGATATTCTGCAATGCACTTTTTAAAAATAAGGTTTTTTTCAGCAGGCACATTCTCTCCTAAAAACAAAAATTGCATGCGTGTATCTCTAGTTTGGAATACCATAGGCTTGCATGCATACTCTCATGGGTCACTAAAGTTTTTTGGACCCTATTGCACTCTGTTTTCGTGCTGCTTTTAGTATATGTCCCATATTAAAGAAGTCTACCATCTTTGAGTATTTGAGGCTCCTTTGTAAGTGCTTTATATTTTTTCCTTGAAGAGCTATATAATAAAGGGGTCCGGGAAGGATTGCATTTATGGAAGATAAAAGAAGGCCCACTTGTCTCACCAAATGCTGTAGAGAAACCTGATGTTTTACTCATGTTATCCTTAGTTCGTTTTTGTTAGATCTTGCATTCTTAAGGTGGTCCCAACCCCACCTTATTGCTTTTCACCTCCGCATTTTGCTGTATCTTTTTGTTGGCCTTAGGACTCTGATCACTTTATCGCTACTAATCAGTGCTGAAGTGCACGTGCTTCTTCCCTAATCATGTGTATAATTGGAGTATACCTGACTGACAGATTTAATTTACTTGAAAGCCCCTAGTAAAGTGGTATACCATATACCCAGGGACTGATTGTGCCGCCCAAAGAAATAGCATTTCAAACCTGTCTCAAGCCTGCTACTGCAGTGCCTGTGCTGCAGTGTACTGCCACTTCGACTTGGCATTTAAAACTACTTGCCAAGCCTTAAACTCCAATTTTATTACATATCAGTAACCCCTAAGGTAGGCCCTAGGTAGTCCTAGGGGCATCATGCTATGTAAGTAAAAGGTAAGACATGTACTGTGGTAGTTTGTATGTCCTAGTAGTATCAAACAGTCTATTACATTTTTCACTACTGTGAGGTCTGCCCCTCTCATAGGTTAGCATTGGGTATTCCCTTATACTTTTTGGGGGGTAATTCCATATCAGAGAGGAGAAGCTTTATTTATTTATTGATAAATCCTATCTACTGGTGAGGTTGGATTTAATCTTACTATTGTATAAATGCCATTTTTAGAGAGTGAGCATTTCTCTGCACTTACTGCTCTATTTGCATTGAAACCTGTCTTCGATTGACGTCTGGATTGGGCTGCGAGACAGCTACATATGTGCATTCCCTGTAGACAGCCACAACACAGGTCACTCAACTGCAACTGCATTCATCTGCATTCTGATTGGCCTGGGGGAGAGCTCCGCTCCCCTTACCGCAAATATGTTCAAGAACGATAATTTATGTCAGTAAGTACAGTATACCTACATCTTATAATCATGTGTGTTTAAATAATTTGTTGTTAGATCGTTTAAATATTGAAAAGGATCTGTTTTTAATAGACATTTTACAAAAACAACCAATCAATCAATCAATCAGATACACTTATAAAGCGCGCTACATACCCGTAGGGTCTCAAGGCGCTGGGGGGGGGGGGTGCCGCTACTGCTCGAACAGCCAGGTTTTCAGCTTCTTCCTGAAGGAGAGGTGGTCTTGGGTCAGGCGCAGGTCGGACGGGAGGGAGTTCCAGGTCTTGGCGGCCAGGTAGGAGAAGGACCTTCCTCCTGTAGTCGCTCTTCGGATGCGGGGGACGGCGGCGAGGGCGTGGTTGGCTGATCGGAGGTGGCGTTTGGGAGCGTAGAAGTTGACTCGGCTGTTGAGGTAGTTTGGGCCTTGGTCGTGTAGGGCTTTGTGTGCGTGGGTGAGGAGGCGGAAGGTGATTCTTTTGTTGACGGGGAGCCAGTGAAGGTCTCTCAGATGTCCGGAGATGTGGCTGGAACGTGGAATGTCGAGGATGAGTCTGGCTGAGGCGTTTTGGATCCGCTGGAGTCTCTTCTGGAGCTTGACGGTGGTCCCGGCGTAGAGGGCGTTGCCGTAGTCCAGTCGGCTGGTGACGAGGGCCTGGGTGACGGTCTTCCTGGTCTCTGTGGGGATCCACCAGAAGATCTTCCGTAGCATGCGTAGGATGTTGAAGCACGCCGAGGAGACGCTGTTGACTTGCCTGGTCATGGAGAGGGAGGAGTCCAGGGTGAAGCCCAGGTTTCGTGCATGGTCTGTCGGTCTGGGTGCGGTGCCCAGGGCGGGAGGCCACCAGGAGTCGTCCCAGGCGGAGGGTGAGGAGCCCAGGATGAGGACCTCCGTCTTGTCCGAGTTCAGTTTCAGGCGGCTGGTCGTCATCCACTCGGCTACCTCTTTCATCCCTTCGTGCAGGTTGGCTCTGGCGGCGGCGGGGTTGTTGGTCAGGGAGAGGATCAGCTGGGTGTCGTCGGCGTAGGAGATTATGCTGAGGTGGTGTTTGCGTACGATGGCCGCGAGGGGGCTCATGTAGACGTTGAAGAGGGTGGGGCTCAGGGATGATCCTTGGGGGACGCCGCAGATGACTTTGGAGGCCTCTGACTTGTACGGTGGTAGGCGGACTCTCTGTGTTCTTCCGTCCAGGAAGGAGATGATCCATTCCAGCGCCTTGTCCTGGATTCCGATGTTGCTGAGGCGCCGTACTAGGGTGCGGTGGCAGACCGTGTCGAATGCCGCGGAGAGGTCTAGGAGGATGAGGGCCGCTGTTTCTCCATTGTCCATCAGGGCTCGGATGTCATCGGTGGCGGCGATGAGGGCGGTCTCGGTGCTGTGTTTGGCTCGGAAGCCGGACTGTGAGGGGTCGAGGGATCCGTTCGTCTCGAGGAAGGCGGCCATCTGCTTGTTGACGGTCTTCTCGATGACTTTGGCTGGAAACGGGAGAAGCGAGATGGGGCGGTAATTCTTGAGGTCGGTGGGGTCCGCTGTTGGTTTCTTGAGTAGAGCGCTGAGTTTGGCGTGTTTCCAGCTTTCAGGGAAGATGGCGGTGTCGAAGGAGGTGTTGATGATGTCTCGCAGGTGGGGTGCGATGACAGCGTCGGCCTTGTTGAAGACGTGGTGAGGGCAGGGGTCGGTCGGTGATCCGGAGTGGATGGAGTTCATCGTGCGGATGGTCTCTTCGGTGCTGATCGGGGTCCAGGCGTGGAGGGTGGTGGTGGGGGGGGTGGCTGGTCGGTCGTGGTGTGCGTTGGTTGGTTGTTGAAACTGCTGTGTATGTCCGTGATCTTGTTGTGGAAGTATGAGGCGAGGGAGTTGCAGAGGTCTTGCGATGGGGTGATGTTGTTGTTTCCTGCGCTGGGGTTGGAAAGCTCTTTCACGATGTTGAAGAGTTCCTTGCAGTTGTGTGCGTTGTTGTCCAACCGGTCCTTGAATGCAGTTTTCTTGGCGGCGCGGATCAGCTGGTGGTGTTTCCGGGTGGCAAGTTTGTAGGAGGTTCTGTTGTCCGGTGTCGGTTCCCTTTTCCAGACTTTCTCGAGGGCTCGGCAGTTCTTCTTGGAGCTTTTGAGTTCGTCGGTGAACCATGGGGCCTTCTTGCTGCCGGGTCTGCTGGGCGGGGTCCTCAGCGGGGCGAGTTCGTCCGCGCAGTTGCTGATCCACTTCGTGAGGTTGTCGGCGGCCTGGCTGGGGTTCGCTGAGCTGGCAGGAGGGTGTTGGCTCAGGGAGGTGGCGAGCTGGTCTGCTGTGATCTTGTTCCAGCTTCTGCGGGCGGTCTGTTGCTGGTGTTGGTGGGTCGTCGTTCTCTTGAAGGTGAAGTGGACGCAGCTGTGGTCCGTCCATTGAAGCTCTGTGGCGTGGCTGAAGTCGATGTCTGTGCTGGATGAGAAGACGGCGTCGAGTGTGTGTACGGCGAGGTGGGTGGGGGTGGACACCAGTTGCTTGAGTCCCAGGTTGGCGAGGTTGTCGAGCAGGGTGCTGGTGTTGCGGTCGTTGTTGTTCTCCAGATGGACGTTGAGGTCCCCCAGGAGGATGTAGTCAGCGGAGGGGAGGGCGTGCGGGCTGACGAAGTCGGCGATGTCCTCGCTGAATTGCGTGCGTGGTCCCGGGGGTCGGTAGATCAGGGTGCCTCTGAGGGTGGTGTTCGGGTTGGTGTGGATCTGGAAATGCAGGTGTTCGGCGCTGGTCAGGGTGTTGTCGGTGCTGGTCGTGAGACGGATGGTGTTCCTGTGGATGATGGCGATGCCTCCTCCCATCTGGTTGGCGTTTCGGTCCCTCCGGACGATCTTGTAGCCCTCTGGGATAGCGATGGCGATGTCGGGAGCTGAAGAGGCGTTCATCCAGGTCTCCGTGAGGAAGGCAACGTCAGGGGCTGTGGCGTCTAGGAGGTTCCAGAGTTCGATGGCGTGTCTGTGGACGGAGCGGGTGTTGAGCAGGATGCACTTGAGGTGGGAGCTGTTGGTGTTCGACTTGGCGGGTGCTGGTGCGGGGCTGGTCCGGATGCAGGAGAATTTGCAGGCGTGGCAGCTGAAAGGTCCGTGGGTACGTCTTGGAGTGGCTTGGTGGCATTCTGGGAGTCGGCCGGTGTTGAGAGCGATGAGGGTGGCGGCTGAGTACGTCAGGCGGGTAGGTCGAGGTCTTCGTGGACCAGGGGTCCTGGCGCTGGTCGCGATCCGGTCGCGGACGGGCGCAGACGGGCTTACCTTTGGCGCGCCTTCGGCGCACAATCGGCGCGCCCGCTGCGCGTGACCGCTGCGCGTTCGCACGGTCGCCATTTAAGGCGAAGTGCGCGGGTGGGCGGAGCAGCTGGGAGGCGGGAGCGGGGAGGGTTACAGAAGGCAAAAAAGGGGCGGGGACAAGCGGCGGTGGCGGAAAGGGAGGGCGGGGGGCAGCGAGGTAGGCGGACAACAAGGAAGGAGAGCCAAACACGGGGAAAATGCAAAAACAGTGGAACAGGCACAAAGAAACGAAAAAACAGGGGAAAAAAGACAGTTAAACCTTAACAAGCACAAAAAACCGTCAAAACAACTGGCAAAAGCACTCGCAGCGGCGGCGACAACTGGTACATTTGGGAATTCTGTAAAAGAAAAACCCAACTGCCGTGACATTGCCAACCACAATGCCGTGACTCGGATTCGAACCGAGGTTGCTGCGGCCACAACGCAGCGTACTAACCACTATACGATCACGGCGAGCTACTTGGGCTCAATAACGTACAGTGACATGAAGAAATTATAATTCGGAACACTCAGGGCTACTCCTGTGATAGGCTGAATGTGTTCATTGCTTCCTCATTCCTTATACAAAGGCTTTATCTCCTCAGTGGTTGATAGGCTGAAACCGTTTCCTGGCCGCCTGCTTGTGAACTGGCAGGAGTCAAAGATCACACATACACTGGTGGGCCTGTGATGGGACACCAATGCAGAGAAACACACCTGGCGCAGATATTCTATTCTGTTTATTAGACCTGCATCTCCCCTGTACCTCCTCAAGCCATCTGTATGTGAAGCAAGAAAGAGTTAAGGAACGGTCCATCTACACTTTTATTGGGAGGATGCTGCCGTGAGCTCCTCCCAGCTAATCACACAAACAGCAGTAAAGCAAGATAACTACACAGTTAGGGGGGACTGCATGGTTAGGTTTTTGAGGAATTATTGAAACTGACCTCAGTGACCCATAATCAGAGCTGTGGCTAATGACTGCATGCCTAATTATGATGAAGCAAGCACCATGGCTCGTAGGGGCCCCACAACACACTTTTCTTAGCTCATTGAATTAAAGTATAAACTTCTGCCATGTGTGAGTGGTTCAGGCTTGTTAATTTTGTTGCTTTTCAAATTCACGTCTGACAACAAGACGAAGGAACATTGGGGCATCAGACGCTTTGGAAAGTAGCCACCAACCGCAGAGAAAGAGAGAAAGAGGGAAAAGGCAGTATGAGGTGTGGAGAAAACAGCAGCAGGTACAAGGAGCTCAAATGAGATTAATGGCGCCTAAATAGAGCACGTAAAGGAACAGTTACAAATCTAAGAAAAGGGAAAGAAAAGACTAGGAAAAACCACAGAAAGAGCTTGTAGATGAAATTCTCTTCCAGGAACAGCAGGTTAAGAGAAATTACACAGGGAGCAGTTAAGCTTGTAACACGGGGGAGAATAGAAAAGAAACTGCAGTTTCATGAAGTGTGTTTGCCTAATCCAGCTAGCACTTTTATTTTATTTCTCTATTTGCTTCTTTTATTGGTAAAGTAAGTTTCAAGTGCATGCACAGGTATGACCGAGAGAGCCAGGGTATAATAATTTGAAGCGTTTGCACCAGCGCTAATGAAGGACGAGAGTTATAGCAAAGATATGAAAGGGGGAGCGATAATAAATATGTGATATGGCAATAGTGACACCAAAATAAGCCACCTATTTATAAAACTGACATGGAAGAAAAACTAAAGGTTAACTTCTGAAATTGTAGCCGATGTTAAAAAGATTCTGATTGTAGGCAGGATTCGAACCTGCGCGGGGACACCCCAATGGATTTCTAGTCCATCGCCTTAACCACTCGGCCACAACAACTGACTGCAAGGTGTGTGCACATAATCTGTATGCAAGTTTTCAAGGTGTCCCACAGCAAATTCCTGATATTCTGCAATGCACTTTTTAAAAATAATGTTTTTTTCAGCAGGCACATTCTCTCCTAAAAACAAAAATTGCATGCGTATATCTCTAGTTTGGAATACCATAGGCTTGCATGCATACTCTCATGGGTCACTCAAGTTTTTTGGACCCTATTGCACTCTGTTTTCGTGCTGCTTTTAGTACATGTCCCATATTAAAGAAGTCTACCATCTTTGAGTATTTGAGGCTCCTTTGTAAGTGCTTTATATTTTTTCCTTGAAGAGCTATATAATAAAGGGGTCCGGGAAGGATTGCATTTATGGAAGATAAAAGAAGGCCCACTTGTCTCACCAAATGCTGTAGAGAAACCTGATGTTTTACTCATGTTATCCTTAGTTCGTTTTTGTTAGACCTTGCATTCTTAAGGTGGTCCCAACCCCACCTTATTGCTTTTCACCTCCGCATTTTGCTGTATCTTTTTGTTGGCCTTAGGACTCTGATCACTTTATCGCTACTAATCAGTGCTGAAGTGCACATGCTTCTTCCCTAATCATGTGTATAATTGGAGTATACCTGACTGACAGATTTAATTTACTTGAAAGCCCCTTGTAAAGTGGTATACCATATACCCAGGGACTGATTGTGCCGCCCAAAGAAATAGCATTTCAAACCCGTCTCAAGCCTGCTACTGCAGTGCCTGTGCTGCAGTGTACTGCCACTTCGACTTGGCATTTAAAACTACTTGCCAAGCCTTAAACTCCAATTTTATTACATATCAGTAACCCCTAAGGTAGGCCCTAGGTAGTCCTAGGGGCATCATGCTATGTAAGTAAAAGGTAAGACATGTACTGTGGTAGTTTGTATGTCCTAGTAGTATCAAACAGTCTATTACATTTTTCACTACTGTGAGGTCTGCCCCTCTCATAGGTTAGCATTGGGTATTCCCTTATACTTTTTGGGGGGTAATTCCATATCAGAGAGGAGAAGCTTTATTTATTCATTGATAAATCCTATCTACTGGTGAGGTTGGATTTAATCTTACTATTGTATAAATGCCATTTTTAGAGAGTGAGCATTTCTCTGCACTTACTGCTCTATTTGCATTGAAACCTGTCTTCGATTGACGTCTGGATTGGGCTGCGAGACAGCTACATATGTGCATTCCCTGTAGACAGCCACAACACAGGTCACTCAACTGCAACTGCATTCATCTGCATTCTGATTGGCCTGGGGGAGAGCTCCGCTCCCCTTACCGCAAATATGTTCAAGAACGATAATTTATGTCAGTAAGGACAGTATACCTACATCTTATAATCATGTGTGTTTAAATAATTTGTTGTTAGATCGTTTAAATATTGAAAAGGATCTGTTTTTAATAGACATTTTACAAAAACAACTGGTACATTTGGGAATTCTGTAAAGGAAAAACCCAACTGCCGTGACATTGCCAACCACAATGCCGTGAGCTCCTCCCAGCTAATCACACAAACAGCAGTAAAGAAAGATAACTACACAGTTAGGGGGGACTGCATGGTTAGGTTTTTGAGGAATTATTGAAACTGACCTCAGTGACCCATAATCAGAGCTGTGGCTAATGACTGCATGCCTAATTATGATGAAGCAAGCACCATAGCTCGTAGGGGCCCCACAACACACTTTTCTTAGCTCATTGAATTAAAGTATAAACTTCTGCCATGTGTGAGTGGTAAAGGCTTGTTAATTTTGTTGCTTTTCAAATTCACGTCTGACAACAAGACGAAGGAACATTGGGGCATCAGACGCTTTGGAAAGTAGCCACCAACCGCAGAGAAAGAGAGAAAGAGGGAAAAGACAGTATGAGGTGTGGAGAAAACAGCAGCAGGTACAAGGAGCTCAAATGAGATTAATGGCGCCTAAGTAGAGCACGTAAAGGAAAAGTTACAAATCTAAGAAAAGGGAAAGAAAAGACTAGGAAAAAACACAGAAAGAGCTTGTAGATGAAATTCTCTTCCAGGAACAGCAGGTTAAGAGAAATTACACAGGGAGCAGTTAAGCTTGTAACACGGGGAAGAATAGAAAAGAAAATGCAGTTTTATGAAGTGTGTTTGCCTAATCCAGCTGGCACTTTTATTTTATTTCTCTATTTGCTTCTTTTATTGGTAAAGTAAGTTTCAAGTGCATGCACAGGTATGACCGAGAGAGCCAGGGTATAATAATTTGAAGCGTTTGCACCAGCGCTAATGAAGGACGAGAGTTATAGCAAAGATATGAAAGGGGGAGCGATAATAAATATGTGATATGGCAATAGTGACACCAAAATAAGCCACCTATTTATAAAACTGACATGGAAGAAATACTAAAGGTTAACTTCTGAAATTGTAGCCGATGTTAAAAAGATTCTCGTTGTCGGCAGGATTCGAACCTGCGCGGGGAGACCCCAATGGATTTCTAGTCCATCGCCTTAACCACTCGGCCACAACAACTGACTGCAAGGTGTGTGCACATAATCTGTATGCAAGTTTTCAAGGTGTCCCACAGCAAATTCCTGATATTCTGCAATGCACTTTTTAAAAATAAGGTTTTTTTCAGCAGGCACATTCTCTCCTAAATACAAAAATTGCATGCGTATATCTCTAGTTTGGAATACCATAGGCTTGCATGCATACTCTCATGGGTCACTCAAGTTTTTTGGACCCTATTGCACTCTGTTTTCGTGCTGCTTTTAGTATATGTCCCGTATTAAAGAAGTCTACCATCTTTGAGTATTTGAGGCTCCTTTGTAAGTGCTTTATATTTTTTCCTTGAAGAGCTATATAATAAAGGGGTCCGGGAAGGATTGCATTTATGGAAGATAAAAGAAGGCCCACTTGTTTCACCAAATGCTGTAGAGAAACCTGATGTTTTACTCATGTTATCCTTAGTTCGTTTTTGTTAGACCTTGCATTCTTAAGGTGGTCCCAACCCCACCTTATTGCTTTTCACCTCCGCATTTTGCTGTATCTTTTTGTTGGCCTTAGGACTCTGATCACTTTATCGCTACTAATCAGTGCTGAAGTGCACATGCTTCTTCCCTAATCATGTGTATAATTGGAGTATACCTGACTGACAGATTTAATTTACTTGAAAGCCCCTTGTAAAGTGGTATACCATATACCCAGGGACTGATTGTGCCGCCCAAAGAAATAGCATTTCAAACCTGTCTCAAGCCTGCTACTGCAGTGCCTGTGCTGCAGTGTACTGCCACTTTGACTTGGCATTTAAAACTACTTGCCAAGCCTTAAACTCCAATTTTATTACATATCAGTAACATCTAAGGTAGGCCCTAGGTAGTCCTAGGGGCATCATGCTATGTAAGTAAAAGGTAAGACATGTACTGTGGTAGTTTGTATGTTCTAGTAGTATCAAACAGTCTATTACATTTTTCACTACTGTGAGGTCTGCCCCTCTCATAGGTTAGCATTGGGTATTCCCTTATACTTTTTGGGGGGTAATTCCATATCGGAGAGGAGAAGCTTTATTTATTTATTGATAAATCCTATCTACTGGTGAGGTTGGATTTAATCTTACTATTGTATAAATGCCATTTTTAGAGAGTGAGCATTTCTCTGCACTTACTGCTCTATTTGCATTGAAACCTGTCTTCGATTGACGTCTGGATTGGGCTGCGAGACAGCTACATATGTGCATTCCCTGTAGACAGCCACAACACAGGTCACTCAACTGCAACTGCATTCATCTGCATTCTGATTGGCCTGGGGGAGAGCTCCGCTCCCCTTACCGCAAATATGTTCAAGAACGATAATTTATGTCAGTAAGTACAGTATACCTACATCTTATAATCATGTGTGTTTAAATAATTTGTTGTTAGATCGTTTAAATATTGAAAAGGATCTGTTTTTAATAGACATTTTACAAAAACAACTGGTACATTTGGGAATTCTGTAAAGGAAAAACCCAACTGCCGTGACATTGCCAACCACAATGCCGTGACTCGGATTCGAACCGAGGTTGCTGCGGCCACAACGCAGAGTACTAACCACTATACGATCACGGCGAGCTACTTGGGCTCCATAACGTACACTGACATGAAGAAATTATAATTCGGAACACTCAGGGCTACTCCTGTAAAGGAAAAACCCAACTGCCGTGACATTGCCAACCACAATGCCGTGAGCTCCTCCCAGCTAATCACACAAACAGCAGTAAAGAAAGATAACTACACAGTTAGGGGGGACTGCATGGTTAGGTTTTTGAGGAATTATTGAAACTGACCTCAGTGACCCATAATCAGAGCTGTGGCTAATGACTGCATGCCTAATTA
>NW_028244321.1:1030000-1135000 GCF_964263255.1 Lissotriton vulgaris | reverse complement strand
GAATGTGTTCATTGCTTCCTCATTCCTTATACAAAGGCTTTATATCCTCAGTGGTTGATAGGCTGAAACCGTTTCCTGGCCGCCTGCTTGTGAACTGGCAGGAGTCAAAGATCACACATACACTGGTGGGCCTGTGATGGGACACCAATGCAGAGAAACACACCTGGCGCAGATATTCTATTCTGTTTATTAGACCTGCATCTCCCCTGTACCTCCTCAAGCCATCTGTATGTGAAGCAAGAAAGAGTTAAGGAACGGTCCATCTACACTTTTATTGGGAGGATGCTGCCGTGAGCTCCTCCCAGCTAATCACACAAACAGCAGTAAAGCAAGATAACTACACAGTTAGGGGGGACTGCATGGTTAGGTTTTTGAGGAATTATTGAAACTGACCTCAGTGACCCATAATCAGAGCTGTGGCTAATGACTGCATGCCTAATTATGATGAAGCAAGCACCATGGCTCGTAGGGGCCCCACAACACACTTTTCTTAGCTCATTGAATTAAAGTATAAACTTCTGCCATGTGTGAGTGGTAAAGGCTTGTTAATTTTGTTGCTTTTCAAATTCACGTCTGACGACAAGACGAAGGAACATTGGGGCATCAGACGCTTTGGAAAGTAGCCACCAACCGCAGAGAAAGAGAGAAAGAGGGAAAAGACAGTATGAGGTGTGGAGAAAACAGCAGCAGGTACAAGGAGCTCAAATGAGATTAATGGCGCCTAAATAGAGCACGTAAAGGAACTGTTACAAATCTAAGAAAAGGGAAAGAAAAGACTAGGAAAAAACACAGAAAGAGCTTGTAGATGAAATTCTCTTCCAGGAACAGCAGGTTAAGAGAAATTACACAGGGAGCAGTTAAGCTTTTAACACGGGGGAGAATAGAAAAGAAAATGCAGTTTTATGAAGTGTGTTTGCCTAATCCAGCTAGCACTTTTATTTTATTTCTCTATTTGCTTCTTTTATTGGTAAAGTAAGTTTCAAGTGCATGCACAGGTATGACCGAGAGAGCCAGGGTATAATAATTTGAAGCGTTTGCACCAGCGCTAATGAAGGACGAGAGTTATAGCAAAGATATGAAAGGGGGAGCGATAATAAATATGTGATATGGCAATAGTGACACCAAAATAAGCCACCTATTTATAAAACTGACATGGAAGAAATACTAAAGGTTAACTTCTGAAATTGTAGCCGATGTTAAAAAGATTCTCGTTGTTGGCAGGATTCGAACCTGCGCGGGGAGACCCCAATGGATTTCTAGTCCATCGCCTTAACCACTCGGCCACAACAACTGACTGGAAGGCGTGTGCACATAATCTGTATGCAAGTTTTCAAGGTGTCCCACAGCAAATTCCTGATATTCTGCAATGCACTTTTTAAAAATAAGGTTTTTTTCAGCAGGCACATTCTCTCCTAAAAACAAAAATTGCATGCGTATATCTCTAGTTTGGAATACCATAGGCTTGCATGCATACTCTCATGGGTCACTCAAGTCTTTTGGACCCTATTGCACTCTGTTTTCGTGCTGCTTTTAGTATATGTCCCATATTAAA
Organism: Lissotriton vulgaris; assembly: GCF_964263255.1. Taxonomy (NCBI): domain Eukaryota; kingdom Metazoa; phylum Chordata; class Amphibia; order Caudata; family Salamandridae; genus Lissotriton; species Lissotriton vulgaris. The sequence goes on along the minus strand of NW_028244321.1, from coordinate 1,133,448 downwards.
GAAGTCTACCATATTTGAGTATTTGAGGCTCCTTTGTAAGTGCTTTATATTTTTTCCTTGAAGAGCTATATAATAAAGGGGTCCGGGAAGGATTGCATTTATGGAAGATAAAAGAAGGCCCACTTGTCTCACCAAATGCTGTAGAGAAACCTGATGTTTTACTCATGTTATCCTTAGTTCGTTTTTGTTAGACCTTGCATTCTTAAGGTGGTCCCAACCCCACCTTATTGCTTTTCACCTCCGCATTTTGCTGTATCTTTTTGTTGGCCTTAGGACTATGATCACTTTATCGCTACTAATCAGTGCTGAAGTGCACGTGCTTCTTCCCTAATCATGTGTATAATTGGAGTATACCTGACTGACAGATTTAATTTACTTGAAAGCCCCTTGTAAAGTGGTATACCATATACCCAGGGACTGATTGTGCCGCCCAAAGAAATAGCATTTCAAACCTGTCTCAAGCCTGCTACTGCAGTGCCTGTGCTGCAGTGTACTGCCACTTTGACTTGGCATTTAAAACTACTTGCCAAGCCTTAAACTCCAATTTTATTACATATCAGTAACATCTAAGGTAGGCCCTAGGTAGTCCTAGGGGCATCATGCTATGTAAGTAAAAGGTAAGACATGTACTGTGGTAGTTTGTATGTTCTAGTAGTATCAAACAGTCTATTACATTTTTCACTACTGTGAGGTCTGCCCCTCTCATAGGTTAGCATTGGGTATTCCCTTATACTTTTTGGGGGGTAATTCCATATCAGAGAGGAGAAGCTTTATTTATTTATTGATAAATCCTATCTACTGGTGAGGTTGGATTTAATCTTACTATTGTATAAATGCCATTTTTAGAGAGTGAGCATTTCTCTGCACTTACTGCTCTATTTGCATTGAAACCTGTCTTCGATTGACGTCTGGATTGGGCTGCGAGACAGCTACATATGTGCATTCCCTGTAGACAGCCACAACACAGGTCACTCAACTGCAACTGCATTCATCTGCATTCTGATTGGCCTGGGGGAGAGCTCCGCTCCCCTTACCGCAAATATGTTCAAGAACGATAATTTATGTCAGTAAGTACAGTATACCTACATCTTATAATCATGTGTGTTTAAATAATTTGTTGTTAGATCGTTTAAATACTGAAAAGGATCTGTTTTTAATAGACATTTTACAAAAACAACTGGTACATTTGGGAATTCTGTAAAGGAAAAACCCAACTGCCGTGACATTGCCAACCACAATGCCGTGACTCGGATTCGAACCGAGGTTGCTGCGGCCACAACGCAGAGTACTAACCACTATACGATCATGGCGAGCTACTTGGGCTCAATAACGTACAGTGACATGAAGAAATTATAATTCGGAACACTCAGGGCTACTCCTGTGATAGGCTGAATGTGTTCATTGCTTCCTCATTCCTTATACAAAGGCTTTATCTCCTCAGTGGTTGATAGGCTGAAACCGTTTCCTGGCCGCCTGCTTGTGAACTGGCAGGAGTCAAAGATCACACATACACTGGTGGGCCTGTGATGGGACACCAATGCAGAGAAACACACCTGGCGCAGATATTCTATTCTGTTTATTAGACCTGCATCTCCCCTGTACCTCCTCAAGCCATCTGTATGTGAAGCAAGAAAGAGTTAAGGAACGGTCCATCTACACTTTTATTGGGAGGATGCTGCCGTGAGCTCCTCCCAGCTAATCACACAAACAGCAGTAAAGCAAGATAACTACACAGTTAGGGGGGACTGCATGGTTAGGTTTTTGAGGAATTATTGAAACTGACCTCAGTGACCCATAATCAGAGCTGTGGCTAATGACTGCATGCCTAATTATGATGAAGCAAGCACCATGGCTCGTAGGGGCCCCACAACACACTTTTCTTAGCTCATTGAATTAAAGTATAAACTTCTGCCATGTGTGAGTGGTAAAGGCTTGCTAATTTTGTTGCTTTTCAAATTCACGTCTGACAACAAGACGAAGGAACATTGGGGCATCAGACGCTTTGGAAAGTAGCCACCAACCGCAGAGAAAGAGAGAAAGAGGGAAAAGACAGCATGAGGTGTGGAGAAAACAGCAGCAGGTACAAGGAGCTCAAATGAGATTAATGGCGCCTAAATAGAGCACGTAAAGGAACAGTTACAAATCTAAGAAAAGGGAAAGAAAAGACTAGGAAAAAACACAGAAAGAGCTTGTAGATGAAATTCTCTTCCAGGAACAGCAGGTTAAGAGAAATTACACAGGGAGCAGTTAAGCTTGTAACACGGGGGAGAATAGAAAAGAAAAGGCAGTTTTATGAAGTGTGTTTGCCTAATCCAGCTAGCACTTTTATTTTATTTCTCTATTTGCTTCTTTTATTGGTAAAGTAAGTTTCAAGTGCAAGCACAGGTATGACCGAGAGAGCCAGGGTATAATAATTTGAAGCGTTTGCACCAGCGCTAATGAAGGACGAGAGTTATAGCAAAGATATGAAAGGGGGAGCGATAATAAATATGTGATATGGCAATAGTGACACCAAAATAAGCCACCTATTTATAAAACTGACATGGAAGAAATACTAAAGGTTAACTTCTGAAATTGTAGCCGATGTTAAAAAGATTCTCGTTGTCGGCAGGATTCGAACCTGCGCGGGGAGACCCCAATGGATTTCTAGTCCATCGCCTTAACCACTCAGCCACAACAACTGACTGCAAGGTGTGTGCACATAATCTGTATGCAAGTTTTCAAGGTGTCCCACAGCAAATTCCTGATATTCTGCAATGCACTTTTTAAAAATAAGGTTTTTTTCAGCAGGCACATTCTCTCCTAAAAACAAAAATTGCATGCGTATATCTCTAGTTTGGAATACCATAGGCTTGCATGCATACTCTCATGGGTCACTCAAGTTTTTTGGACCCTATTGCACTCTGTTTTCGTGCTGCTTTTAGTATATGTCCCATATTAAAGAAGTCTACCATCTTTGAGTATTTGAGGCTCCTTTGTAAGTGCTTTATATTTTTTCCTTGAAGAGCTATATAATAAAGGGGTCCGGGAAGGATTGCATTTATGGAAGATAAAAGAAGGCCCACTTGTCTCACCAAATGCTGTAGAGAAACCTGATGTTTTACTCATGTTATCCTTAGTTCGTTTTTGTTAGACCTTGCATTCTTAAGGTGGTCCCAACCCCACCTTATTGCTTTTCACCTCCGCATTTTGCTGTATCTTTTTGTTGGCCTTAGGACTCTGATCACTTTATCGCTACTAATCAGTGCTGAAGTGCACGCGCTTCTTCCCTAATCATGTGTATAATTGGAGTATACCTGACTGACAGATTTAATTTACTTGAAAGTCCCTTGTAAAGTGGTATACCATATACCCAGGGACTGATTGTGCCACCCAAAGAAATAGCATTTCAAACCTGTCTCAAGCCTGCTACTGCAGTGCCTGTGCTGCAGTGTACTGCCACTTCGACTTGGCATTTAAAACTACTTGCCAAGCCTTAAACTCCAATTTTATTACATATCAGTAACCCCTAAGGTAGGCCCTAGGTAGTCCTAGGGGCATCATGCTATGTAAGTAAAAGGTAAGACATGTACTGTGGTAGTTTGTATGTCCTAGTAGTATCAAACAGTCTATTACATTTTTCACTACTGTGAGGTCTGCCCCTCTCATAGGTTAGCATTGGGTATTCCCTTATACTTTTTGGGGGGTAATTCCATATCGGAGAGGAGAAGCTTTATTTATTTATTGATAAATCCTATCTACTGGTGAGGTTGGATTTAATCTTACTATTGTATAAATGCCATTTTTAGAGAGTGAGCATTTCTCTGCACTTACTTCTCTATTTGCATTGAAACCTGTCTTCGATTGACGTCTGGATTGGGCTGCGAGACAGCTACATATGTGCATTCCCTGTAGACAACCACAACACAGGTCACTCAACTGCAACTGCATTCATCTGCATTCTGATTGGCCTGGGGGAGAGATCCGCTCCCCTTACCGCAAATATGTTCAAGAACGATAATTTATGTCAGTAAGTACAGTATACCTACATCTTATAATCATGTGTGTTTAAATAATTTGTCGTTAGATCGTTTAAATATTGAAAAGGATCTGTTTTTAATAGACATTTTACAAAAACAACTGGTACATTTGGGAATTCTGTAAAGGAAAAACCCAACTGCCGTGACATTGCCAACCACAATGCCGTGACTCGATTTCGAACCGAGGTTGCTGCGGTCACAACGCAGAGTACTAACCACTATACGATCACGTCGATCTACTTCGGCTCAATAACGTACAGTGACATGAAGAAATTATAATTCGGAACACTCAGGGCTACTCCTGTGATAGGCTGAATGTGTTCATTGCTTCCTCATTCCTTATACAAAGGCTTTATCTCCTCAGTGGTTGATAGGCTGAAACCGTTTCCTGGCCGCCTGCTTGTGAACTGGCAGGAGTCAAAGATCACACATACACTGGTGGGCCTGTGATGGGACACCAATGCAGAGAAACACACCTGGCGCAGATATTCTATTCTGTTTATTAGACCTGCATCTCCCCTGTACCTCCTCAAGCCATCTGTATGTGAAGCAAGAAAGAGTTAAGGAACGGTCCATCTACACTTTTATTGGGAGGATGCTGCCGTGAGCTCCTCCCAGCTAATCACACAAACAGCAGTAAAGCAAGATAACTACACAGTTAGGGGGGACTCCATGGTTAGGTTTTTGAGGAATTATTGAAACTGACCTCAGTGACCCATAATCAGAGCTGTGGCTAATGACTGCATGCCTAATTATGATGAAGCAAGCACCCTGGCTCGTAGGGGCCCCACAACACACTTTTCTTAGCTCATTGAATTAAAGTATAAACTTCTGCCATGTGTGAGTGGTAAAGGCTTGTTAATTTTGTTGCTTTTCAAATTCACGTCTGACAACAAGACGAAGGAACATTGGGGCATCAGACGCTTTGGAAAGTAGCCACCAACCGCAGAGAAAGAGAGAAAGAGGGAAAAGACAGTATGAGGTGTGGAGAAAACAGCAGCAGGTACAAGGAGCTCAAATGAGATTAATGGCGCCTACATAGAGCACATAAAGGAACAGTTACAAATCTAAGAAAAGGGAAAGAAAAGACTAGGAAAAACACAGAAAGAGCTTGTAGATGAAATTCTCTTCCAGGAACAGCAGGTTAAGAGAAATTACACAGGGAGCAGTTAAGCTTGTAACACGGGAAGAATAGAAAAGAAAATACAGTTTTATGAAGTGTGTTTGCCTAATCCAGCTAGCACTTTTATTTTATTTCTCTATTTGCTTCTTTTATTGGTAAAGTAAGTTTCAAGTGCATGCACAGGTATGACCGAGAGAGCCAGGGTATAATAATTTGAAGCGTTTGCACCAGCGCTAATGAAGGACGAGAGTTATAGCAAAGATATGAAAGGGGGAGCAATAATAAATATGTGATATGGCAATAGTGACACCAAAATAAGCCACCTATTTATAAAACTGACATGGAAGAAAAACTAAAGGTTAACTTCTGAAATTGTAGCCGATGTTAAAAAGATTCTCGTTGTAGGCAGGATTCGAACCTGCGCGGGGAGACCCCAATGGATTTCTAGTCCATCGCCTTAACCACTCGGCCACAACAACTGACTGCAAGGTGTGTGCACATAATCTGTATGCAAGTTTTCAAGGTGTCCCACAGCAAATTCCTGATATTCTGCAATGCACTTTTTAAAAATAATGTTTTTTTCAGCAGGCACATTCTCTCCTAAAAACAAAAATTGCATGCGTATATCTCTAGTTTGGAATACCATAGGCTTGCATGCATACTCTCATGGGTCACTCAAGTTTTTTGGACCCTATTGCACTCTGTTTTCGTGCTGCTTTTAGTATATGGCCCATAGTACAGAAGTCTACCATCTTTGAGTATTTGAGGCTCCTTTGTAAGTGCTTTATATTTTTTCCTTGAAGAGCTATATAATAAAGGGGTCCGGGAAAGATTGCATTTATGGAAGATAAAAGAAGGCCCATTTGTCTCACCAAATGCTGTAGAGAAACCTGATGTTTTACTCATGTTATCCTTAGTTCGTTTTTGTTAGACCTTGCATTCTTAAGGTGGTCCCAACCCCACCTTATTGCTTTACACCTACGCATTTTGCTGTATCTTTTTGTTGGCCTTAGGACTCTGATCACTTTATCGCTACTAATCAGTGCTGAAGTGCACGTGCTTCTTCCCTAATCATGTGTATAATTGGAGTATACCTGACTGACAGATTTAATTTACTTGAAAGCCCCTTGTAAAGTGGTATACCATATACCCAGGGACTGATTGTGCCGCCCAAAGAAATAGCATTTCAAACCTGTCTCAAGCCTGCTACTGCAGTGCCTGTGCTGCAGTGTACTGCCACTTCGACTTGGCATTTAAAACTACTTGCCAAGCCTTAAACTCCAATTTTATTACATATCAGTAACCCCTAAGGTAGGCCCTAGGTAGTCCTAGGGGCATCATGCTATGCAAGTAAAAGGTAAGACATGTACTGTGGTAGTTTGTATGTCCTAGTAGTATCAAACAGTCTATTACATTTTTCACTACTGTGAGGTCTGCCCCTCTCATAGGTTAGCATTGGGTATTCCCTTATACTTTTTGGGGGGTAATTCCATATCAGAGAGGAGAAGCTTTATTTATTTATTGATAAATCCTATCTACTGGTGAGGTTGTATTTAATCTTGCTATTGTATAAATGCCATTTTTAGAGAGTGAGCATTTCTCTGCACTTACTGCTCTATTTGCATGAAAACCTGTCTTCAATTGACGTTTGGATTGGGCTGCGAGAAAGCTACATATGTGCATTCCCTGTAGACAGCCACAACACAGGTCACTCAACTGCAACTGCATTCATCTGCATTCTGATTGGCCTGGGGGAGAGGTCCGCTCCCCTTACCGCAAATATGTTCAAGAACGATAATTTATGTCAGTAAGTACAGTATACCTACATCTTATAATCATGTGTGTTTAAATAATTTGTCGTTAGATCATTTAAATATTGAAAAGGATCTGTTTTTAATAGACATTTTACAAAAACAACTGGTACATTTGGGAATTCTGTAAAGGAAAAACCCAACTGCCGTGACATTGCCAACCTCAATGCCGTGCCTCGGATTCGAACCGAGGTTGCTGCAGCCACAACGCAGAGTACTAACCACTATACGATCACGGCGAGCTACTTGGGCTCAATAACGTACAGTGACATGAAGAAATTATAATTCGGAACACTCAGGGCTACTCCTGTGATAGGCTGAATGTGTTCATTGCTTCCTCATTCCTTATACAAAGGCTTTATCTCCTCAGTGGTTGATAGGCTGAAACCGTTTCCTGGCCGCCTGCTTGTGAACTGGCAGGAGTCAAAGATCACACATACACTGGTGGGCCTGTGATGGGACACCAATGCAGAGAAACACACCTGGCGCAGATATTCTATTCTGTTTATTAGACCTGCATCTCCCCTGTACCTCCTCAAGCCATCTGTATGTGAAGCAAGAAAGAGTTAAGGAACGGTCACTCTACACTTTTATTGGGAGGATGCTGCCGTGAGCTCCTCCCAGCTAATCACACAAACAGCAGTAAAGCAAGATAACTACACGGTTAGGGGGGACTGCATGGTTAGGTTTTTGAGGAATTATTGAAACTGACCTCAGTGACCCATAATCAGAGCTGTGGATAATGACTGCATGCCTAATTATGATGAAGCAAGCACCATGGCTCGTAGGGGCCCCACAACACACTTTTCTTAGCTCATTGAATTAAAGTATAAACTTCTGCCATGTGTGAGTGGTAAAGGCTCGTTAATTTTGTTGCTTTTCAAATTCACGTCTGACAACAAGACGAAGGAACATTGGGGCATCAGACGCTTTGGAAAGTAGCCACCAACCGCAGAGAAAGAGAGAAAGAGGGAAAAGACAGTATGAGGTGTGGAGAAAACAGCAGCAGGTAGAAGGAGCTCAAATGAGATTAATGGCGCCTAAATAGAGCACGTAAAGAAACAGTTGCAAATCTAAGAAAAGGGAAAGAAAAGACTAGGAAAAAACACAGAAAGAGCTTGTAGATGAAATTCTCATCCAGGAACAGCAGGTTAAGAGAAATTACACAGGGAGCAGTTAAGCTTGTAAGACGGGGGAGAATAGAAAAGAAAATGCAGTTTTATGAAGTGCGTTTGCCTAATCCAGCTAGCACGTTTAATTTATTTCTCTATTTGCTTCTTTTATTGGTAAAGTAAGTTTCAAGTGCATGCACAGGTATGACCGAGAGAGCCAGGGTATAATAATTTGAAGCGTTTGCACCAGCGCTAATGAAGGACGAGAGTTATAGCAAAGATATGAAAGGGGGAGCGATAATAAATATGTGATATGGCAATAGTGACACCAAAATAAGGCACCTATTTATAAAACTAACATGGAAGAAATACTAAAGGTTAACTTCTGAAATTGTAGCCGATGTTAAAAAGATTCTCGTTGTCGGCAGGATTCGAACCTGCGCGGGGAGACCCCAATGGATTTCTAGTCCATCGCCTTAACCACTCGGCCACAACAACTGACTGCAAGGTGTGTGCACATAATCTGTATGCAAGTTTTCAAGGTGTCCCACAGCAAATTCCTGATATTCGGCAATGAACTTTTTAAAAATAATGTTTTTTTCAGCAGGCACATTCTCTCCTAAAAACAAACATTGCATGCGTATATCTCTAGTTTGGAATACCATAGGCTTGCATGCATACTCTCATGGGTCACTCAAGTTTTTTGGACCCTATTGCACTCTGTTTTCATGCTGCTTTTAGTATATGTCCCATATTAAAGAAGTCTACCATCTTTGAGTATTTGAGGCTCCTTTGTAAGTGCTTTATATTTTTTCCTTGAAGAGCTATATAATAAAGGGGTCCGGGAAGGATTGCATTTATGGAAGATAAAAGACGGCCCACTTGTCTCACCAAATGCTGTAGAGAAACCTGATGTTTTACTCATGTTATCCTTAGTTCGTTTTTGTTAGACCTTGCATTCTTAAGGTGGTCCCAACCCCACCTTATTGCTTTTCACCTCCGCATTTTGCTGTATCTTTTTGTTGGCCTTAGGACTCTGATCACTTTATCGCTACTAATCAGTGCTGAAGTGCATGTGCTTCTTCCCTAATCATGTGTATAATTGGAGTATACCTGACTGACAGATTTAATTTACTTGAAAGCCCCTTGTAAAGTGGTATACCATATACCCAGGGACTGATTGTGCCGCCCAAAGAAATAGCATTTCAAACCTGTCTCAAGCCTGCTACTGCAGTGCCTGTGCTGCAGTGTACTGCCACTTCGATTTGGCATTTAAAACTACTTGCCAAGCCTTAAACTCCAATTTTATTACATATCAGTAACCCCTAAGGTAGGCCCTAGGTAGTCCTAGGGGCATCATGCTATGCAAGTAAAAGGTAAGACATGTACTGTGGTAGTTTGTATGTCCTAGTAGTATCAAACAGTCTATTACATTTTTCACTACTGTGAGGTCTGCCCCTCTCATAGGTTAGCATTGGGTATTCCCTTATACTTTTTGGGGGGTAATTCCATATCAGAGAGGAGAAGCTTTATTTATTTATTGATAAATCCTATCTACTGGTGAGGTTGTATTTAATCTTGCTATTGTATAAATGCCATTTTTAGAGAGTGAGCATTTCTCTGCACTTACTGCTCTATTTGCATGAAAACCTGTCTTCAATTGACGTTTGGATTGGGCTGCGAGAAAGCTACATATGTGCATTCCCTGTAGACAGCCACAACACAGGTCACTCAACTGCAACTGCATTCATCTGCATTCTGATTGGCCTGGGGGAGAGGTCCGCTCCCCTTACCGCAAATATGTTCAAGAACGATAATTTATGTCAGTAAGTACAGTATACCTACATCTTATAATCATGTGTGTTTAAATAATTTGTCGTTAGATCATTTAAATATTGAAAAGGATCTGTTTTTAATAGACATTTTACAAAAACAACTGGTACATTTGGGAATTCTGTAAAGGAAAAACCCAACTGCCGTGACATTGCCAACCTCAATGCCGTGCCTCGGATTCGAACCGAGGTTGCTGCAGCCACAACGCAGAGTACTAACCACTATACGATCACGGCGAGCTACTTGGGCTCAATAACGTACAGTGACATGAAGAAATTATAATTCGGAACACTCAGGGCTACTCCTGTGATAGGCTGAATGTGTTCATTGCTTCCTCATTCCTTATACAAAGGCTTTATCTCCTCAGTGGTTGATAGGCTGAAACCGTTTCCTGGCCGCCTGCTTGTGAACTGGCAGGAGTCAAAGATCACACATACACTGGTGGGCCTGTGATGGGACACCAATGCAGAGAAACACACCTGGCGCAGATATTCTATTCTGTTTATTAGACCTGCATCTCCCCTGTACCTCCTCAAGCCATCTGTATGTGAAGCAAGAAAGAGTTAAGGAACGGTCACTCTACACTTTTATTGGGAGGATGCTGCCGTGAGCTCCTCCCAGCTAATCACACAAACAGCAGTAAAGCAAGATAACTACACGGTTAGGGGGGACTGCATGGTTAGGTTTTTGAGGAATTATTGAAACTGACCTCAGTGACCCATAATCAGAGCTGTGGCTAATGACTGCATGCCTAATTATGATGAAGCAAGCACCATGGCTCGTAGGGGCCCCACAACACACTTTTCTTAGCTCATTGAATTAAAGTATAAACTTCTGCCATGTGTGAGTGGTAAAGGCTCGTTAATTTTGTTGCTTTTCAAATTCACGTCTGACAACAAGACGAAGGAACATTGGGGCATCAGACGCTTTGGAAAGTAGCCACCAACCGCAGAGAAAGAGAGAAAGAGGGAAAAGACAGTATGAGGTGTGGAGAAAACAGCAGCAGGTAGAAGGAGCTCAAATGAGATTAATGGCGCCTAAATAGAGCACGTAAAGAAACAGTTGCAAATCTAAGAAAAGGGAAAGAAAAGACTAGGAAAAAACACAGAAAGAGCTTGTAGATGAAATTCTCATCCAGGAACAGCAGGTTAAGAGAAATTACACAGGGAGCAGTTAAGCTTGTAAGACGGGGGAGAATAGAAAAGAAAATGCAGTTTTATGAAGTGCGTTTGCCTAATCCAGCTAGCACGTTTAATTTATTTCTCTATTTGCTTCTTTTATTGGTAAAGTAAGTTTCAAGTGCATGCACAGGTATGACCGAGAGAGCCAGGGTATAATAATTTGAAGCGTTTGCACCAGCGCTAATGAAGGACGAGAGTTATAGCAAAGATATGAAAGGGGGAGCGATAATAAATATGTGATATGGCAATAGTGACACCAAAATAAGGCACCTATTTATAAAACTAACATGGAAGAAATACTAAAGGTTAACTTCTGAAATTGTAGCCGATGTTAAAAAGATTCTCGTTGTCGGCAGGATTCGAACCTGCGCGGGGAGACCCCAATGGATTTCTAGTCCATCGCCTTAACCACTCGGCCACAACAACTGACTGCAAGGTGTGTGCACATAATCTGTATGCAAGTTTTCAAGGTGTCCCACAGCAAATTCCTGATATTCGGCAATGAACTTTTTAAAAATAATGTTTTTTTCAGCAGGCACATTCTCTCCTAAAAACAAACATTGCATGCGTATATCTCTAGTTTGGAATACCATAGGCTTGCATGCATACTCTCATGGGTCACTCAAGTTTTTTGGACCCTATTGCACTCTGTTTTCATGCTGCTTTTAGTATATGTCCCATATTAAAGAAGTCTACCATCTTTGAGTATTTGAGGCTCCTTTGTAAGTGCTTTATATTTTTTCCTTGAAGAGCTATATAATAAAGGGGTCCGGGAAGGATTGCATTTATGGAAGATAAAAGACGGCCCACTTGTCTCACCAAATGCTGTAGAGAAACCTGATGTTTTACTCATGTTATCCTTAGTTCGTTTTTGTTAGACCTTGCATTCTTAAGGTGGTCCCAACCCCACCTTATTGCTTTTCACCTCCGCATTTTGCTGTATCTTTTTGTTGGCCTTAGGACTCTGATCACTTTATCGCTACTAATCAGTGCTGAAGTGCACGTGCTTCTTCCCTAATCATGTGTATAATTGGAGTATACCTGACTGACAGATTTAATTTACTTGAAAGCCCCTTGTAAAGTGGTATACCATATACCCAGGGACTGATTGTGCCGCCCAAAGAAATAGCATTTCAAACCTGTCTCAAGCCTGCTACTGCAGTGCCTGTGCTGCAGTGTACTGCCACTTCGATTTGGCATTTAAAACTACTTGCCAAGCCTTAAACTCCAATTTTATTACATATCAGTAACCCCTAAGGTAGGCCCTAGGTAGTCCTAGGGGCATCATGCTATGTAAGTAAAAGGTAAGACATGTACTGTGGTAGTTTGTATGTCCTAGTAGTATCAAACAGTCTATTACATTTTTCACTACTGTGAGGTCTGCCCCTCTCATAGGTTAGCATTGGGTATTCCCTTATACTTTTTGGGGGGTAATTCCATATCAGAGAGGAGAAGCTTTATTTATTTATTGATAAATCCTATCTACTGGTGGGGTTGGATTTAATCTTACTATTGTATAAATGCCATTCTTAGAGAGTGAGCATTTCTCTGCACTTACTGCTCTATTTGCATTGAAACCTGTCTTCGATTGACGTCTGGATTGGGCTGCGAGACAGCTACATATGTGCATTCCCTGTAGACAGCCACAACACAGGTCACTCAACTGCAACTGCATTCATCTGCATTCTGATTGGCCTGGGGGAGAGCTCCGCTCCCCTTACCGCAAATATGTTCAAGAACGATAATTTATGTCAGTAAGTACAGTATACCTACATCTTATAATCATGTGTGTTTAAATAATTTGTTGTTAGATCGTTTAAATATTGAAAAGGATCTGTTTTTAATAGACATTTTACAAAAACAACTGGTACATTTGGGAATTCTGTAAAGGAAAAACCCAACTGCCGTGACATTGCCAACCACAATGCCGTGACTCGGATTCGAACCGAGGTTGCTGCGGCCACAACGCAGAGTACTAACCACTATACGATCACGTCGATCTACTTCGGCTCAATAACGTACAGTGACATGAAGAAATTATAATTCGGAACACTCAGGGCTACTCCTGTGATAGGCTGAATGTGTTCATTGCTTCCTCATTCCTTATACAAAGGCTTTATCTCCTCAGTGGTTGATAGGCTGAAACCGTTTCCTGGCCGCCTGCTTGTGAACTGGCAGGAGTCAAAGATCACACATACACTGGTGGGCCTGTGATGGGACACCAATGCAGAGAAACACACCTGGCGCAGATATTCTATTCTGTTTATTAGACCTGCATCTCCCCTGTACCTCCTCAAGCCATCTGTATGTGAAGCAAGAAAGAGTTAAGGAACGGTCCATCTACACTTTTATTGGGAGGATGCTGCCGTGAGCTCCTCCCAGCTAATCACACAAACAGCAGTAAAGCAAGATAACTACACAGTTAGGGGGGACCGCATGGTTAGGTTTTTGAGGAATTATTGAAACTGACCTCAGTGACCCATAATCAGAGCTGTGGCTAATGACTGCATGCCTAATTATGATGAAGCAAGCACCATGGCTCGTAGGGGCCCCACAACACACTTTTCTTAGCTCATTGAATTAAAGTATAAACTTCTGCCATGTGTGAGTGGTAAAGGCTTGTTAATTTTGTTGCTTTTCAAATTCACGTCTGACAACAAGACGAAGGAACATTGGGGCATCAGACGCTTTGGAAAGTAGCCACCAACCGCAGAGAAAGAGAGAAAGAGGGAAAAGACAGTATGAGGTGTGGAGAAAACAGCAGCAGGTACAAGGAGCTCAAATGAGATTAATGGCGCCTACATAGAGCACATAAAGGAACAGTTACAAATCTAAGAAAAGGGAAAGAAAAGACTAGGAAAAAACACAGAAAGAGCTTGTAGATGAAATTCTCTTCCAGGAACAGCAGGTTAAGAGAAATTACACAGGGAGCAGTTAAGCTTGTAACACGGGGAGAATAGAAAAGAAAATACAGTTTTATGAAGTGTGTTTGCCTAATCCAGCTAGCACTTTTATTTTATTTCTCTATTTGCTTCTTTTATTGGTAAAGTAAGTTTCAAGTGCATGCACAGGTATGACCGAGAGAGCCAGGGTATAATAATTTGAAGCGTTTGCACCAGCGCTAATGAAGGACGAGAGTTATAGCAAAGATATGAAAGGGGGAGCGATAATAAATATGTGATATGGCAATAGTGACACCAAAATAAGCCACCTACTTATAAAACTGACATGGAAGAAAAACTAAAGGTTAACTTCTGAAATTGTAGCCGATGTTAAAAAGATTCTCGTTGTAGGCAGGATTCGAACCTGCGCGGGGAGACCCCAATGGATTTCTAGTCCATCGCCGTAACCACTCGGCCACAACAACTGACTGTAAGGTGTATGCACATAATCTGTATGCAAGTTTACAAGGTGTCCCACAGCAAATTCCTGATATTCTGCAATGTACTTTTAAAAAATAATGTTTTTTTCAGCAGGCACATTCTCTCCTAAAAACAAAAATTGCATGCGTATATCTCTAGTTTGGAATACCATAGGCTTGCATGCATACTCTCATGGGTCACTCAAGTTTTTTGGACCCTATTGCACTCTGTTTTCGTGCTGCTTTTAGTATATGGCCCATATTACAGAAGTCTACCATCTTTGAGTATTTGAGGCTCCTTTGTAAGTGTTTATATTTTTTCCTTGAAGAGCTATAGATTCAAGATTCAAAAATACTTTATTCGGTTAAAAAGCAAGATAACCATGAAAGTAGCATGACAAGTGCAAATTACAAATTACAAGAGGTGAGGTATGCTTATTTTTAAAAACACAAGAAAAAGGAGAATCATCAAAGTTAAATTCATATATACGGTAAAAACAATCAATCAAATCGAATTGATTTACGGCACTTAAAGACCAATTTTAAAAATTCTGCAATTGAGGCAACCATAAAAACAGTTTCCATTTTCTGGCACTCTGTAAACGCTAGGCGACATCTATATACATTTAGATCCTTGAGGATAGGGATAATCAGATTTTTCCGAGGAAAGGTATAAAATTTACAAAAAAATAAAATGTGTATATCGGATTGATGGGATACTTCATCACATGGACAGGGACATAGATCCTTCGACCAACAATTCATCGACGGGAATGATAATGTCCTAAAAACAATATTCAGTCTAAAACGGGTCAAGAGGTAGCGTTCATGGTTGGACATATACAATGAAAGATATGGCTGCAATCTCTCTCCACATAGAATGTCCTGGTGGGCGGAAACAGTCTTTTTTCTCTCCTCTTCTATATGTCTCATTTCCTTGAGGTACACCGTACATAGGTTTTTCAGATCCCTTCTAGATATATATTCCATGGATTGCGGGTCCTCAAAGTATTGGAGGCAGTTTATTTTTCCAAGAAAGTTTTTGACATAGCCTATCCATTTAAAGTCACTGATATTGTCCAGTACCATGATATCCTTTAAAATAGCCCGGTTAACAACACATTCATCATTTGTCCAAACCCTATGCCAAAGAAGGATTGGCTGAATTTTAATAGTGTCTGTAATATAGGGTATACCCAGTTCAGCGTGGCATATCATTGTTGCGGTGCTTTGGGGTACGGACAGGATGTGACATAAAAACTTGTTTTCCATGATTTGAAGCGCATTAACATTTGAGTACCCCCATAATCCGGCACCATAGGTGGCTACAGATATACAGGTCGCATTATACACAGTTAAAATCTCCTTTATGGGTTTTTTACCTAATTTTTTCATAAAGCATTTTAGGGCCATAATAGTCTTAGAAAATAGCAAGGATCTCGCATGAATCGCTGTAGTCCATGAGCCACTTTCATGGAACAATATGCCCAGATACGGGAAAGTAGGGGTCCTTTCTAGGGGATCGGTATTAATGAAGATTGGCTTCAAATGTTTGCTAGTTCTGGGCCCACAGAACATTGATAAAGTTTTAGAGCAGTTGATTTTCAAATCTAAGCCAAGCATAAAGGTGTTAAAGGCTGTAACCAGAGTTTGTAAAGCCATTGTTGTACGAGCCATCAAAACGGCATCATCAGCGTACATCAGTGCAGGGACAGGCCTACCTCTCACCATAGGCATGTCTCTGCCCTCATGCACGAGATGCTTCTCCAATCCATTTATGTATAACAAAAATAGAAAGGGGGCTAAAACGCACCCTTGGCGCACACCCCTACCAATCCCAAATTGTCTACTGCATTTACCATTATTCCCGTATCTGACACTAGCAGTGGCCCCAGAATAAAGTTCTCTCAGAAAACATATAATGGCATTTTCTATACCCAATTCGGCCATAATAGACCATAGTTTGGTGTGTGACACACAATCGAAAGCTGATGTTAAATCAACGAAAGTAAGGTATAGACGTTGTTTTTTAACCTTTATGTATTTCTGTTGCAGGGTGAAAAGATTCAAACCTTGCTCAATGGTCCCCAAACCCTTTTGAAACCCAAATTGAAAATCACTTAGTACTCCATTATCCTCAGCCCAGCTCTGCAGTTTTGCTAAAATCACTCTCCCCAGAATTTTTATGGAAGAGTCCAATAAAGAAATTGGCCTATAGCAAGTACAACTTAGCCTGTCACCTTTTTTGAAAATGGGGACTATTACCGATGTGAACCAGGTAGGGATTGGACTATTTGCCAGGGCGGCATTAAAAAGCTGAACCAGCAAAGGCCCCCATAATTCAATATTAGCTTTATAGAGGTCAGCTGGTATGCCGTCTGGCCCTGCTGCCTTGCCCCCCTTAGTCGCCTTCAGACTAGCTATCACTTCTGGGAGGGTTACAGTCAGAGTTCTAGTGGTGTCTAAATTTAACAACCCCACATCCTGGCCTACATCTGGAATCAGTTCCACAGCCTTATAAAGGGAGGAAAAATGAGCCACCCACTCATTTTCTGAGATAGCAATTTCCAGGCGTGCTTTTTGATCATATAAAAGGGGGGTATTAATGACCCTCCAAAAAGCAGCCGGGTCCTTTGATTTTGAGGCAGCGCATAGATTGTCCCAAGCCTCCCTTTTTATCAAGGCCTTTCTATCCTTCAGTGCAAAGTTATAGACCTTCCTAGCATTTCTAATTAGGATTGCATCCCGTGGTCTTTTGTGGATTGCAAGTCTAAGTTTTGTTAAGGCTCTAGTGCAATTCCTATCGAACCATTTCCTGCTGGACTTTAAGGAATTATTCCTTTCAACCCACAAGGCTTCCTTAATAGTACTAGAGATAACATTAAAATGGGTTATTATATCACAATGCTCAGCATACTCATCTAAACAGATCGAGAAACTATTCATGCATTTACTCAGTATTTTATACAGGAAGTCATCCGGGACCAGTCTGCTCCATTTAAGGTTGTAACCATTTTGAGCACCCAACCTCACATCCTGGACCCTTTGGTCCGGATCCTCTCTAGTATCAGTTGCAGCAAATAGATTATCCAATTTTAGTACCTGTGGCAGGTGATCACTCAATGGTAAATCCATGATATTTGCTTTGATCAGTCTGCTCGCAGAGCTTATCGTACACAAATTAAAATCAATGATAGATGAGGCACCCCGACCAACAAATGTTGGTACAAATGGCATTGTATGATGTGCTACCTCATTTGAAAACCCAAAGTTAAAGTTAAAAATTATCTCATTTAATGAGTCACCTAATCGGGTGTGTTCGAAATGGGTTAAGTTGACATCTTGTTCCAGCATTAAACCACAAATGCCCTTTTGGCCCTTTTTGCAGAGAGTACAATTAAAATCACCTCCCCATAAAAGCATAACTTCAGCCCTCTTGCTCTTATCAAGTTCATTTTGCATTTCTATAGTTAATGTGTCAAGTACATCCTTAATCATGCCATCTGAACAATTGTTGTAAAAATTAAAAAGAACCATCTTTGGACCCTTCCTTGTATAAATTACAATTTTTTGATAATAACTGGATCCAGGGGAGAACGAAATATTATCGTATACTAGCAAATTGGATATGTATACAATCAACCCCCCCTTGGGTCTCCCAAAAGTTCCCCCCACCGCCGGGGTAAAATATGTTTTATAGCCATTAAGATGTATTGGGGTGGTAGCCCAAGTTTCTTGGAGGGCTAGTATTCCCACATCAGTAATGGCCTCATCCCAGGTTGGATTAGTAATCTTTTGTTTTAGCCCGGCCACATTCCAAAAAAGCACCTTACAATAATCTTTTCCTACAGTTGAGGTATCTATACTGTCTCCTGGTCTACTGACCTGACTCCCTTGTATAGACTGGTCCCCCCCCTGTGTTACTAAGATTTCATCAGGCCCGGGACAGCTTATCGAACCCAAGCCCAAAGAGTTGTTAGGCAACAAGACATCTTCCTTGATCTCGGGGAGTCAGTCCACACTTTCCAAACAATCATACCGGTTATAACAGGGGAAGAACGAAGGGAAATGCGGAATGCCTGGGTGCCCTAGGTCATAGCCTTGAGGATGAAAGTAAGGGGGCCTCCCTTTATGCTTCACAGTGTTCCAACCATCTTCAAACCTCCCATTCCACTGTGTGTTGTGATAATTATTATCAAAAACCTGACCAATGTTACCACCATTATGTCGTTTGTCCCTGGTCCAGCTCCACCTATTATCCGGTTGTTCACCCTCCGGATAAAAGAAGGATAAAGGCCTAGCCACAATAGACTGACCATAATTTCTTGGGGGCCTCGATGAAATAAATTCTGCAGTGCGGGGATTCTCAAATGTTATCACCACGCAATCACCGTGTGACCTTTTTTTGTTGTTATTATTATACCCCACCCACGGAGCCCTTTCCACCATGAGAATGTTACTTTTAAGGGCTGGTGGCAAGGGGTAATTATCGTTTAGCCAGTGTATTGTTTTATTTATAAGACCCCCATTATTTTCATAAGATTTATTATCAGGTTGTGGGACTCCAGTAAGGACCACCACGTATGGAGAGGCTTCTGGAGGTAGATGTATGTTTCTACGTGACTCCCTTTTTTCTAGGTTAGCTTTGTCCTTGGGAGTTTGTGTAGGTGGTGCTGCTTTATCAGTAGTAGTTAAATTTTTAGGTGTTGGTGTCTGTTTTGGAAGTGAATTATTGGTGGGATTTGGAGGTGGAATGGTGGTGGGGTTTGATGGTGGATTGATAGTAACATTATTTTTTGCAGCTGTGGGAGGTCTATTCGTAGTTGGTTTTTTTGGAGGAACTTTACTGTTCGCATTAAAGCTAGGGGCACTGATGTCTTTATGGATGTTAGTCAATATTGTTTCCAGACATCGTAGCCTAACCTCAATAGGTTCTAATAGAATTTTTAGCATAGCGAAGATGTTATTGTTAGCCATACTTAGGCTACTACTATCCTCTCCCCCTCCCGGTTGATTGTCAACTACCCCACTTAGTTCCAGGATTCCCTCCAGACTACTATCCAAGATGGTTTCGTCTGGTAGGCTTAATGTTATGCCCGTGCTTACCCGGGGCCCCCCTGCGGTGTCATTAATATTGGCATGTGCATCTAGATTAGTGCTTACATTAGACTGTGTTGGGTCTAGCTGAATTGGGTCATGGGTTTTACTAAACTGGGGTTTTTTCCCTTTTCGAGTAGTCGTTTTATTGGACTTTTGTTTAGTACACTTTTGTTTAGGGATTGCCCCCTCCTTCCTCCCCTTTTCAATCAGGGTACTAGCTGAAGTTTCATTTTCAATTACCACTGAGGCATTTTCCAGCAACAATGAAAGATTTGGAGTCGCTTCCAGACCTTCCTGCGAGGCTGGTAAGTCGGAACCCTGACCCTTATGTACCATTGCAAGTGTTTTAGGAGCGGAAACATTATTGGGTGTGCAAGCTTGAGCAATATGGCCCAGAGATGAACGTTTTGCCATGGCTAAATCTTGGGACACCCTTCTGTCCATCAGTATGATCCCTTCATCTATGAGAGCATGTGTGCGAACTATGAAGTCATCTAGGGTACCTGTTAATTTCTTTACCCCAGCGGCTGCCATGCTTCTGGTCTCTGGGTGATTCATGGCAAAACCCAACTAATAACCCCCTGAACAGGAGGAATAAATAAACTTAAGCAAGATCTCAGGGACTCACACTAGTATATGGCAGCGAGTTTTTAGCCAACTTACAGTTTTGCAATCTCGATGTCCTTTGGCTATTTGCAAACTGGCAGGGTGTCTAGCCCAGGCCAGGCTCCTCGGGCCTCTGAGGGCCTAAGAGGGCCCGCCCTTTGCCCGGGCTTCGCCCCGGGCGTCCCGCTCGCGTACCGCGTAGCTGGCTCTGTCCCAGTTAAGAAGCGCCTCCTGGCGCGACGTCACAGTTGCGCGCCGCCGCGTTGCCTGCCGGGAACTGTAGTCCCGGAGCGGCGGCGCGATTACCCCAGGCTTTGACTCTTGGCTCCGGTGGCGGCGTTCTCCCAGCAAGGGAGCTGTCAGGTGAGTGACTCCTGGCTCGGTGGCGGCGTTCTCCCAGCAAGGGAGCTCCTGGGTAGTGTAACAGCGCTCGGTGCTCGGTGGCGGCGTAGCGTTGTGCCTCCTCAGCTCTCCCCCGCTCCGCCGGCTCTGTCCCAGTTAAGAAGCGCCTCCTGGCGCGACGTCACAGTTGCGCGCCGCCGCGTTGCCTGCCGGGAACTGTAGTCCCGGAGCGGCGGCGCGATTACCCCAGGCTTTGACTCTTGGCTCCGGTGGCGGCGTTCTCCCAGCAAGGGAGCTGTCAGGTGAGTGACTCCTGGCTCGGTGGCGGCGTTCTCCCAGCAAGGGAGCTCCTGGGTAGTGTAACAGCGCTCGGTGCTCGGTGGCGGCGTAGCGTTGTGCCTCCTCAGCTCTCCCCCGCTCCACCGGCTCTGTCCCAGTTAAGAAGCGCCTCCTGGCGCGACGTCACAGTTGCGCGCCGCCGCGTTGCCTGCCGGGAACTGTAGTCCCGGAGCGGCGGCGCGATTACCCCAGGCTTTGACTCTTGGCTCCGGTGGCGGCGTTCTCCCAGCAAGGGAGCTGTCAGGTGAGTGACTCCTGGCTCGGTGGCGGCGTTCTCCCAGCAAGGGAGCTCCTGGGTAGTGTAACAGCGCTCGGTGCTCGGTGGCGGCGTAGCGTTGTGCCTCCTCAGCTCTCCCCCGCTCCGCCGGCTCTGTCCCAGTTAAGAAGCGCCTCCTGGCGCGACGTCACAGTTGCGCGCCGCCGCGTTGCCTGCCGGGAACTGTAGTCCCGGAGCGGCGGCGCGATTACCCCAGGCTTTGACTCTTGGCTCCGGTGGCGGCGTTCTCCCAGCAAGGGAGCTGTCAGGTGAGTGACTCCTGGCTCGGTGGCGGCGTTCTCCCAGCAAGGGAGCTCCTGGGTAGTGTAACAGCGCTCGGTGCTCGGTGGCGGCGTAGCGTTGTGCCTCCTCAGCTCTCCCCCGCTCCGCCGGCTCTGTCCCAGTTAAGAAGCGCCTCCTGGCGCGACGTCACAGTTGCGCGCCGCCGCGTTGCCTGCCGGGAACTGTAGTCCCGGAGCGGCGGCGCGATTACCCCAGGCTTTGACTCTTGGCTCCGGTGGCGGCGTTCTCCCAGCAAGGGAGCTGTCAGGTGAGTGACTCCTGGCTCGGTGGCGGCGTTCTCCCAGCAAGGGAGCTCCTGGGTAGTGTAACAGCGCTCGGTGCTCGGTGGCGGCGTAGCGTTGTGCCTCCTCAGCTCTCCCCAATGGATTTCTAGTCCATCGCCTTAACAACTCGGCCACAACAACTGACTGTAAGGTGTGTGCACATAATCTGTATGCAAGTTTTCAAGGTGTCCCACAGCAAATTCCTGATATTCTGCAATGCACTTTTAAAAAATAATGTTTTTTTCAGCAGGCACATTCTCTTGTAAAAACAAAAATTGCATGCGTATATCTCTAGTTTGGAATACCATAGGCTTGCATGCATACTCTCATGGGTCACTCAAGTTTTTTGGACCCTATTGCACTCTGTTTTCGTGCTGCTTTTAGTATATGGCCCATATTACAGAAGTCTACCATCTTTGAGTATTTGAGGCTCCTTTGTAAGTGCTTTATATTTTTTCCTTGAAGAGCTATATAATAAAGGGGTCCGGGAAGGATTGCATTTATGGAAGATAAAAGAAGGCCCACTTGTCTCACCAAATGCTGTAGAGAAACCTGATGTTTTACTCATGTTATCCTTAGTTCGTTTTTGTTAGACCTTGCATTCTTAAGGTGGTCCCAACCCCACCTTATTGCTTTTCACCTCCGCATTTTGCTGTATCTTTTTGTTGGCCTTAGGACTCTGATCACTTTATAGCTACTAATCAGTGCTGAAGTGCACGTGCTTCTTCCCTAATCAGGTGTATAATTGGAGTATACCTGACTGACAGATTTAATTTACTTGAAAGCCCCTTGTAAAGTGGTATACCATATACCCAGGGACTGATTGTGCCGCCCAAAGAAATAGCATTTCAAACCTGTCTCAAGCCTGCTACTGCAGTGCCTGTGCTGCAGTGTACTGCCACTTCGACTTGGCATTTAAAACTACTTGCCAAGCATTAAACTCCAATTTTATTACATATCAGTAACCCCTAAGGTAGGCCCTAGGTAGTCCTAGGGGCATCATGCTATGTAAGTAAAAGGTAAGACATGTACTGTGGTAGTTTGTATGTCCTAGTAGTATCAAACAGTCTATTACATTTTTCACTACTGTGAGGTCTGCCCCTCTCATAGGTTAGCATTGGGTATTCCCTTATACTTTTTGGGGGGTAATTCCATATCAGAGAGGAGAAGCTTTATTTATTTATTGATAAATCCTATCTACTGGTGAGGTTGGATTTAATCTCACTATTGTATAAATGCCATTTTCAGAGAGTGAGCATTTCTCTGCACTTACTGCTCTATTTGCATTGAAACCTGTCTTCGATTGACGTCTGGATTGGGCTGCGAGACAGCTACATATGTGCATTCCCTGTAGACAGCCACAACACAGGTCACTCAACTGCAACTGCATTCATCTGCATTCTGATTGGCCTGGGGGAGAGCTCCGCTCCCCTTACCGCAAATATGTTCAAGAACGATAATTTATGTCAGTAAGTACAGTATACCTACATCTTATAATCATGTGTGTTTAAATAATTTGTCGTTAGATCGTTTAAATATTGAAAAGGATCTGTTTTTAATAGACATTTTACAAAAACAACTGGTACATTTGGGAATTCTGTAAAGGAAAAACCCAACTGCCGTGACATTGCCAACCACAATGCCGTGACTCGGATTCGAACCGAGGTTGCTGCGGCCACAACGCAGAGTACTAACCACTATACGATCACGGCGAGCTACTTGGGCTCAATAACGTACAGTGACATGAAGAAATTATAATTCGGAACACTCAGGGCTACTCCTGTGATAGGCTGAATGTGTTCATTGCTTCCTCATTCCTTATACAAAGGCTTTATCTCCTCAGTGGTTGATAGGCTGAAACCGTTTCCTGGCCGCCTGCTTGTGAACTGGCAGGAGTCAAAGATCACACATACACTGGTGGGCCTGTGATGGGACACCAATGCAGAGAAACAAACCTGGCGCAGATATTCTATTCTGTTTATTAGACCTGCATCTCCCCTGTACCTCCTCAAGCCATCTGTATGTGAAGCAAGAAAGAGTTAAGGAACGGTCCATCTACACTTTTATTGGGAGGATGCTGCCGTGAGCTCCTCCCAGCTAATCACACAAACAGCAGTAAAGCAAGATAACTACACAGTTAGGGGGGACTGCATGGTTAGGTTTTTGAGGAATTATTG
Organism: Lissotriton vulgaris; assembly: GCF_964263255.1. Classification (NCBI taxonomy): domain Eukaryota; kingdom Metazoa; phylum Chordata; class Amphibia; order Caudata; family Salamandridae; genus Lissotriton; species Lissotriton vulgaris. The sequence continues at coordinate 1,109,622 of NW_028244321.1, read as the reverse complement.
AAACTGACCTCAGTGACCCATAATCAGAGCTGTGGCTAATGACTGCATGCCTAATTATGATGAAGCAAGCACCATGGCTCGTAGGGGCCCCACAACACACTTTTCTTAGCTCATTGAATTAAAGTATAAACTTCTGCCATGTGTGAGTGGTAAAGGCTTGTTAATTTTGTTGCTTTTCAAATTCACGTCTGACAACAAGACGAAGGAACATTGGGGCATCAGACGCTTTGGAAAGTAGCCACCAACCGCAGAGAAAGAGAGAAAGAGGGAAAAGACAGTATGAGGTGTGGAGAAAACAGCAGCAGGTACAAGGAGCTCAAATGAGATTAATGGCGCCTCAGTAGAGCACGTAAAGGAACAGTTACAAATCTAAGAAAAGGGAAAGAAAAGACTAGGAAAAAACACAGAAAGAGCTTGTAGATGAAATTATCTTCCAGGAACAGCAGGTTAGGAGAAATTACACAGGGAGCAGTTAAGCTTGTAACACGGGGGAGAATAGAAAAGAAAATGCAGTTTTATGAAGTGTGTTTGCCTAATCCAGCTAGCACTTTTATTTTATTTCTCTATTTGCTTCTTTTATTGGTAAAGTAAGTTTCAAGTGCATGCACAGGTATGACCGAGAGAGCCAGGGTATAATAATTTGAAGCGTTTGCACCAGCGCTAATGAAGGACGAGAGTTATAGCAAAGATATGAAAGGGGGACCGATAATAAATATGTGATATGGCAATAGTGACACCAAAATAAGCCACCTATTTATAAAACTGACATGGAAGAAATACTAAAGGTTAACTTCTGAAATTGTAGCCGATGTTAAAAAGATTCTCGTTGTCGGCAGGATTCGAACCTGTGCGGGGAGACCCCAAGGGATTTCTAGTCCATCGCCTTAACCACTCGGCCACAACAACTGACTGTAAGGTGTGTGCACATAATCTGTATGCAAGTTTTCAAGGTGTCCCACAGCAAATTCCTGATATTCTGCAATGCACTTTTAAAAAATAATGTTTTTTTCAGCAGGCACATTCTCTCGTAAAAACAAAAATTGCATGCGTATATCTCTAGTTTGGAATACCATAGGCTTGCATGCATACTCTCATGGGTCACTCAAGTTTTTTGGACCCTATTGCACTCTGTTTTCGTGCTGCTTTTAGTATATGGCCCATATTACAGAAGTCTACCATCTTTGAGTATTTGAGGCTCCTTTGTAAGTGCTTTATATTTTTTCCTGGAAGAGCTATATAATAAAGGGGTCCAGGAAGGATTGCATTTATGGAAGATAAAAGAAGGCCCACTTGTCTCACCAAATGCTGTAGAGAAACCTGATGTTTTACTCATGTTATCCTTAGTTCGTTTTTGTTAGACCTTGCATTCTTAAGGTGGTCCCAACCCCACCTTATTGCTTTTTACCTCCGCATTTTGCTGTATCTTTTTGTTGGCCTTAGGACTCTGATCACTTTATCGCTACTAATCAGTGCTGAAGTGCACGTGGTTCTTCCCTAATCAGGTGTATAATTGGAGTATACCTGACTGACAGATTTAATTTACTTGAAAGCCCCTTGTAAAGTGGTATACCATATACCCAGGGACTGATTGTGCCGCCCAAAGAAATAGCATTTCAATCCTGTCTCAAGCCTGCTACTGCAGTGCCTGTGCTGCAGTGTACTGCCACTTCGACTTGGCATTTAAAACTACTTGCCAAGCCTTAAACTCCAATTTTATTACATATCAGTAACCCCTAAGGTAGGCCCTAGGTAGTCCTAGGGGCATCATGCTATGTAAGTAAAAGGTAAGACATGTACTGTGGTAGTTTGTATGTCCTAGTAGTATCAAACAGTCTATTACATTTTTCACTACTGTGAGGTCTGCCCCTCTCATAGGTTAGCATTGGGTATTCCCTTATACTTTTTGGGGGGTAATTCCATATCAGAGAGGAGAAGCTTTATTTATTTATTGATAAATCCTATCTACTGGTGAGGTTGGATTTAATCTCACTATTGTATAAATGCCATTTTCAGAGAGTGAGCATTTCTCTGCACTTACTGCTCTATTTGCATTGAAACCTGTCTTCGATTGACGTCTGGATTGGGCTGCGAGACAGCTACATATGTTCATTCCCTGTAGACAGCCACAACACAGGTCACTCAACTGCAACTGCATTCATCTGCATTCTGATTGGCCTGGGGGAGAGCTCCGCTCCCCTTACCGCAAATATGTTCAAGAACGATAATTTATGTCAGTAAGTACAGTATACCTACATCTTATAATCATGTGTGTTTAAATAATTTGTCGTTAGATCGTTTAAATATTGAAAAGGATCTGTTTTAATAGACATTTTACAAAAACAACTGGTACATTTGGGAATTCTGTAAAGGAAAAACCCAACTGCCGTGACATTGCCAACCACAATGCCGTGACTCAGATTCGAACCGAGCCTGCTGCAGTCACAACGCAGAGTACTAACCACTATACGATCACGGCGAGCTACTTGGGCTCAATAACTTACAGTGACATGAAGAAATTATAATTCTGAACATTCAGGGCTACTCCTGTGATAGGCTGAATATGTTCATTGCTTCCTCATTCCTTATACAAAGGCTTTATCTCCTCAGTGGTTGATAGGCTGAAACCGTTTCCTGGCCGCCTGCTTGTGAACTGGCAGGAGTCAAAGATCACACATACACTGGTGGGCCTGTGATGGGACACCAATGCAGAGAAACACACCTGGCGCAGATATTCTATTCTGTTTATTAGACCTGCATCTCCCCTGTACCTCCTCAAGCCATCTGTATGTGAAGCAAGAAGGAGTTAAGGAACGGTCCATCTACACTTTTATTGGGAGGATGCTGCCGTGAGCTCCTCCCAGCTAATCACACAAACAGCAGTAAAGCAAGATAACTACACAGTTAGGGGGGACTGCATGGTTAGGTTTTTGAGGAATTATTGAAACTGACCTCAGTGACCCATAATCAGAGCTGTGGCTAATGACTGCATGCCTAATTATGATGAAGCAAGCACCATGGCTCGTAGGGGCCCCACAACACACTTTTCTTAGCTCATTAAATTAAAGTATAAACTTCTGCCATGTGTGAGTGGTAAAGGCTTGTTAATTTTGTTGCTTTTCAAATTCACGTCTGACAACAAGATGAAGGAACATTGGGGCATCAGACGCTTTGGAAAGTAGCCACCAACCGCAGAGAAAGAGAGAAAGAGGGAAAAGACAGTATGAGGTGTGGAGAAAACAGCAGCAGGTACACGGAGCTCAAATGAGATTAATGGCGCCTAAATAGAGCACGTAAAGGAACATTTACAAATCTAAGAAAAGGGAAAGAAAAGACTAGGAAAAAACACAGAAAGAGCTTGTAGATGAAATTCTCTTCCAGGAACAGCAGGTTAGGAGAAATTACACAGGGAGCAGTTAAGCTTGTAACACGGGGGAGAATAGAAAAGAAAATGCAGTTTTAGGAAGTGTGTTTGCCTAATCCAGCTAGCACTTTTATTTTATTTCTCTATTTGCTTCTTTTATTGGTAAAGTAAGTTTCAAGTGCATGCACAGGTATGACCGAGAGAGCCAGGGTATAATAATTTGAAGCGTTTGCACCAGCGCTAATAAAGGATGAGAGTTATAGCAAAGATATGAAAGGGGGAGCGATAATACATATGTGATATGGCAATAGTGACACCAAAATAAGCCACCTATTTATAAAACTGACATGGAAGAAATACTAAAGGTTAACTTCTGAAATTGTAGCCGATGTTAAAAAGATTCTCATTGTCGGCAGGTTTCGAACCTGCACGGGGCGACCCCAATGGATTTCTAGTCCATCGCCTTAACCACTCGGCCACAACAACTGACTGTAAGGTGTGTGCACATAATCTGTATGCAAGTTTTCAAGGTGTCCCACAGCAAATTCCTGATATTCTGCAATGCAATTTTTAAAAATAATGTTTTTTTCAGCAGGCACATTCTCTCCTAAAAACAAAAATTGCATGCGTATATCTCTAGTTTGGAATACCATAGGCTTGCATGCATACTCTCATGGGTCACTCAAGTTTTTTGGACCCTATTGCACTCTGTTTTCGTGCTGCTTTTAGTATATGACCGATATTACAGAAGTCTACCATCTTTGAGTATTTGAGGCTCCTGTGTAAGTGCTTTATATTTTTTCCTTGAAGAGCTATATAATAAAGGGGTCCGGGAAAGATTCCATTTATGGAAGATAAAAGAAGGCCCACTTGTCTCACCAAATGCTGTAGAGAAACCTGATGTTTTACTCATGTTATCCTTAGTTCGTTTTTGTTAGACCTTGCATTCTTAAGGTGGTCCCAACCCCACCTTATTGCTTTTCACCTCCGCATTTTGATGTATCTTTTTGTTGGCCTTAGGACTCTGATCACTTTATCGCTACTAATCAGTGCTGAAGTGCACGTGCTTCTTCCCTAATCATGTGTATAATTGGAGTATACCTGACTGACAGATTTAATTTACTTGAAAGCCCCTTGTAAAGTGGTATACCATATACCCAGGGACTGATTGTGCCGCCCAAATAAATAGCATTTCAAACCTGTCTCAAGCCTGCTACTGCAGTGCCTGTGCTGCAGTGTACTGCCACTTCGACTTGGCATTTAAAACTACTTGCCAAGCCTTAAACATCAATTTTATTACATATCAGTAACCCCTAAGGTAGGCCCTAGGTAGTCCTTGGGGCATCATGCTATGTAAGTAAAAGGTAAGACATGTACTGTGGTAGTTTGTATGTCCTAGTAGTATCAAACAGTCTATTACATTTTTCACTACTGTGAGGTCTGCCCCTCTCATAGGTTAGCATTGGGTATTCCCTTATACTTTTTGGGGGGTAATTCCATATCAGAGAGGAGAAGCTTTATTTATTTATTGATAAATCCTATCTACTGGTGAGGTTGGATTTAATCTTACTGTTGAATAAATGCCATTTTTAGAGAGTGAGCATTTCTCTGCACTTACTGCTCTATTTGCATTGAATCCTGTCTTCGATTGACGTCTGGATTAGGCTGCGAGACAGCTACATATGTGAATTCCCTGTAGACAGCCACAACACAGGTCACTCAACTGCAACTGCATTCATCTGCATTCTGATTAGCGTGGGGGAGAGCTCCGCTCCCCTTACCGCAAATATGTTCAAGAACGATAATTTATGTCAGTAAGTACAGTATACCTACATCTTATAATCATGTGTGTTTAAATAATTTGTTGTTAGATTGTTTAAATATTGAAAAGGATCTGTTTTTAATAGACAGTTTACAAAAACAACTGGTACATTTGGGAATTCTGTAAAGGAAAAACCCAACTGCCCTGACATTGCCAACCCCAATGCCGTGACTCGGATTCGAACCGAGGTTGTTGCGGCCACAACGCAGAGTACTAACCATTATACGATCACGGCGAGCTACTTGGGCTCAACAATGTACAGTGACATGAAGAAATTATAATTCGGCATACTCAGGGCTACTCCTGTGATAGGCTGAATGTGTTCATTGCTTCCTCATTCCTTATACAAAGGCTTTATCTCCTCAGTGGTTGATAGGCTGAAACCGTTTCCTGGCCGCCTGCTTGTGAACTGGCAGGAGTCAAAGATCACACATACACTGGTGGGCCTGTGATGGGACACCAATGCAGAGAAACACACCTGGCGCAGATATTCTATTCTGTTTATTAGACCTGCATCTCCCCTGTACCTTCTCAAGCCATCTGTATGTGAAGCAAGAAAGAGTTAAGGAACAGTCCATCTACTCTTTTATTGGGAGGATGCTGCCGTGAGCTCCTCCCAGCGAATCACACAAACAGCAGTAAAGCAAGATAACTACACAGTTAGGGGGGACTGCATGGTTAGGTTTTTGAGGAATTATTGAAACTGACCTCATTGACCCATAATCAGAGCTGTGGCTAATGACTGCATGCCTAATTATGATGAAGCAAGCACCATGGCTCGTAGGGGCCCCACAACACACTTTTCTTAGCTCATTGAATTAAAGTATAAACTTCTGCCATGTGTGAGTGGTAAAGGCTTGTTAATTTTGTTGCTTTTCAAATTCACGTCTGACAACAAGACGAAGGAACATTGGGGCATCAGACGCTTTGGAAAGTAGCCACCAACCGCAGAGAAAGAGAGAAAGAGGGAAAAGACAGTATGAGGTGTGGAGAAAACAGCAGCAGGTACAAGGAGCTCAAATGAGATTAATGGCGCCTCAGTAGAGCACGTAAAGGAACAGTTACAAATCTAAGAAAAGGGAAAGAAAAGACTAGGAAAAAACACAGAAAGAGCTTGTAGATGAAATTCTCTTCCAGGAACAGCAGGTTAGGAGAAATTACACAGGGAGCAGTTAAGCTTGTAACACGGGGGAGAATAGAAAAGAAAATGCAGTTTTATGAAGTGTGTTTGCCTAATCCAGCTAGCACTTTTATTTTATTTCTCTATTTGCTTCTTTTATTTGTAAAGTAAGTTTCAAGTGCATGCACAGGTATGACCGAGAGAGCCAGGGTATAATAATTTGAAGCGTTTGCACCAGCGCTAATGAAGGACGAGAGTTATAGCAAAGATATGAAAGGGGGAGCGATAATAAATATGTGATATGGCAATAGTGACACCAAAATAAGCCACCTATTTATAAAACTGACATGGAAGAAATACTAAAGGTTAACTTCTGAAATTGTAGCCGATGTTAAAAAGATTCTCGTTGTCGGCAGGATTCGAACCTGCGCGGGGAGACCCCAATGGATTTCTAGTCCATCGCCTTAACCACTCGGCCACAACAACAGACTGTAAGGTGTGTGCACATAATCTGTATGCAAGTTTTCAAGGTGTCCCACAGCAAATTCCTGATATTCTGCAATGCACTTTTAAAAAATAATGTTTTTTTCAGCAGGCACATTCTCTCCTAAAAACAAAAATTGCATGCGTCTATCTCTAGTTTGGAATACCATAGGCTTGCATGCATACTCTCATGGGTCACTCAAGTTTTTTGGACCCTATTGCACTCTGTTTTCGTGCTGCTTTTAGTACATGGCCCATATTACAGAAGTCTACCATCTTTGAGTATTTGAGGCTCCTTTGTAAGTGCTTTATATTTATTCCTGGAAGAGCTATATAATAAAGGGGTCCAGGAAGGATGGCATTTATGGAAGATAAAAGAAGGCCCACTTGTCTCACCAAATGCTGTAGAGAAACCTGATGTTTTACTCATGTTATCCTTAGTTCGTTTTTGTTAGACCTTGCATTCTTAAGGTGGTCCCAACCCCACCTTATTGCTTTTCACCTCCGCATTTTGCTGTATCTTTTTGTTGGCCTTACTACTCTGATCACTTTATCGCTACTAATCAGTGCTGAAGTGCACGTGCTTCTTCCCTAATCATGTGTATAATTGGAGTATACCTGACTGACAGATTTAATTTACTTGAAAGCCCCTTGTAAAGTGGTATACCATATACCCAGGGACTGATTGTGCCGCCCAAAGAAATAGCATTTCAAACCTGTCTCAAGCCTGCTACTGCAGTGCCTGTGCTGCAGTGTACTGCCACTACGACTTGGCATTTAAAACTACTTGCCAAGCCTTAAACTCCAATTTTATTACATATCAGTAACCCCTAAGGTAGGCCCTAGGTAGTCCTAGGGGCATCATGCTATGTAAGTAAAAGGTAAGACATGTACTGTGGTAGTTTGTATGTCCTAGTAGTATCAAACAGTCTATTACATTTTTCACTACTGTGAGGTCTGCCCCTCTCATAGGTTAGCATTGGGTATTCCCTTATACTTTTTGGGGGGTAATTCCATATCAGAGAGGAGAAGCTTTATTTATTTATTGATAAATCCTATCTACTGGTGAGGTTGGATTTAATCTTACTATTGTATAAATGCCATTTTTAGAGAGTGAGACATTTCTCTGCACTTACTGCTCTATTTGCATTGAAACCTGTCTTCGATTGACGTCTGGATTGGGCTGCGGGACAGCTACATATGTGCATTCCCTGTAGACAGCCACAACACAGGTCACTCAACTGCAACTGCATTCATCTGCATTCTGATTGGCCTGGGGGAGAGCTCCGCTCCCCTTACCGCAAATATGTTCAAGAACGATAATTTATGTCAGTAAGTACAGTATACCTACATCTTATAATCATGTGTGTTTAAATAATGTGTTGTTAGATCGTTTAAATATTGAAAAGGATCTGTTTTTAATAGACATTTTACAAAAACAACTGGTACATTTGGGAATTCTGTAAAGGAAAAACCCAACTGCCGTGACATTGCCAACCACAATGCCGTGACTCGGATTCGAACCGAGGTTGCTGCGGCCACAACGTAGAGTACTAACCACTATACGATCACGGCGAGCTACTTGGGCTCAATAACGTACAGTGACATGAAGAAATTATAATTCTGAACACTCAGGGCTACTCCTGTGATAGGCTGAATGTGTTCATTGCTTCCTCATTCCTTATACAAAGGCTTTATCTCCTCAGTGGTTGATAGGCTGAAACCGTTTCCTGGCCGCCTGCTTGTGAACTGGCAGGAGTCAAAGATCACACATACACTGGTGGGCCTGTGATGGGACACCAATGCAGAGAAACAAACCTGGCGCAGATATTCTATTCTGTTTATTAGACCTGCATCTCCCCTGTACCTCCTCAAGCCATCTGTATGTGAAGCAAGAAAGAGTTAAGGAACGGTCCATCTACACTTTTATTGGGAGGATGCTGCCGTGAGCTCCTCCCAGCTAATCACACAAACAGCAGTAAAGCAAGATAACTACACAGTTAGGGGGGACTGCATGGTTAGGTTTTTGAGGAATTATTGAAACTGACCTCAGTGACCCATAATCAGAGCTGTGGCTAATGACTGCATGCCTAATTATGATGAAGCAAGCACCATGGCTCGTAGGGGCCCCACAACACACTTTTCTTAGCTCATTGAATTAAAGTATAAACTTCTGCCATGTGTGAGTGGTAAAGGCTTGTTAATTTTGTTGCTTTTCAAATTCACGTCTGACAACAAGACGAAGGAACATTGGGGCATCAGACGCTTTGGAAAGTAGCCACCAACCGCAGAGAAAGAGAGAAAGAGGGAAAAGACAGTATGAGGTGTGGAGAAAACAGCAGCAGGTACAAGGAGCTCAAATGAGATTAATGGCGCCTCAGTAGAGCACGTAAAGGAACAGTTACAAATCTAAGAAAAGGGAAAGAAAAGACTAGGAAAAAACACAGAAAGAGCTTGTAGATGAAATTCACTTCCAGGAACAGCAGGTTAGGAGAAATTACACAGGGAGCAGTTAAGCTTGTAACACGGGGGAGAATAGAAAAGAAAATGCAGTTTTATGAAGTGTGTTTGCCTAATCCAGCTAGTACTTTTATTTTATTTCTCTATTTGCTTCTTTTATTGGTAAAGTAAGTTTCAAGTGCATGCACAGGTATGACCGAGAGAGCCAGGGTATAATAATTTGAAGCGTTTGCACCAGCGCTAATGAAGGACGAGAGTTATAGCAAAGATATGAAAGGGGGAGCGATAATAAATATGTGATATGGCAATAGTGACACCAAAATAAGCCACCTATTTATAAAACTGACATGGAAGAAATACTAAAGGTTAACTTCTGAAATTGTAGCCGATGTTAAAAAGATTCTCGTTGTCGGCAGGATTCGAACCTGCGCGGGGAGACCCCAATGGATTTCTAGTCCATCGCCTTAACCACTCGGCCACAACAACTGACTGTAAGGTGTGTGCACATAATCTGTATGCAAGTTTTCAAGGTGTCCCACAGCAAATTCCTGATATTCTGCAATGCACTTTTAAAAAATAATGTTTTTTTCAGCAGGCACATTCTCTCGTAAAAACAAAAATTGCATGCGTATATCTCTAGTTTGGAATACCATAGGCTTGCATGCATACTCTCATGGGTCACTCAAGTTTTTTGGACCCTATTGCACTCTGTTTTCGTGCTGCTTTTAGTATATGGCCCATATTACAGAAGTCTACCATCTTTGAGTATTTGAGGCTCCTTTGTAAGTGCTTTATATTTTTTCCTGGAGGAGCTATATAATAAAGGGGTCCGGGAAAGATTGCATTTATGGAAGATAAAAGAAGGCCCACTTGTCTCACCAAATGCTGTAGAGAAACCTGATGTTTTACTCATGTTATCCTTAGTTCGTTTTTGTTAGACCTTGCATTCTTAAGGTGGTCCCAACCCCACCTTATTGCTTTTCACCTCCGCATTTTGCTGTATCTTTTTGTTGGCCTTAGGACTCTGATCACTTTATCGCTACTAATCAGTGCTGAAGTGCACGTGCTTCTTCCCTAATCATGTGTATAATTGGAGTATACCTGACTGACAGATTTAATTTACTTGAAAGCCCCTTGTAAAGTGGTATACCATATACCCAGGGACTGATTGTGCCGCCCAAAGAAATAGCATTTCAAACCTGTCTCAAGCCTGCTACTGCAGTGCCTGTGCTGCAGTGTACTGCCACTATGACTTGGCATTTAAAACTACTTGCCAAGCCTTAAACTCCAATTTTATTACATATCAGTAACCCCTAAGGTAGGCCCTAGGTAGTCCTAGGGGCATCATGCTATGTAAGTAAAAGGTAAGACATGTACTGTGGTAGTTTGTATGTCCTAGTAGTATCAAACAGTCTATTACATTTTTCACTACTGTGAGGTCTGCCCCTCTCATAGGTTAGCATTGGGTATTCCCTTATACTTTTTGGGGGGTAATTCCATATCAGAGAGGAGAAGCTTTATTTATTTATTGATAAATCCTATCTACTGGTGAGGTTGGATTTAATCTCACTATTGTATAAATGCCATTTTCAGAGAGTGAGCATTTCTCTGCACTTACTGCTCTATTTGCATTGAAACCTGTCTTCGATTGACGTCTGGATTGGGCTGCGAGACAGCTACATATGTTCATTCCCTGTAGACAGCCACAACACAGGTCACTCAACTGCAACTGCATTCATCTGCATTCTGATTGGCCTGGGGGAGAGCTCCGCTCCCCTTACCGCAAATATGTTCAAGAACGATAATTTATGTCAGTAAGTACAGTATACCTACATCTTATAATCATGTGTGTTTAAATAATTTGTCGTTAGATCGTTTAAATATTGAAAAGGATCTGTTTTAATAGACATTTTACAAAAACAACTGGTACATTTGGGAATTCTGTAAAGGAAAAACCCAACTGCCGTGACATTGCCAACCACAATGCCGTGACTCGGATTCGAACCGAGCCTGCTGCAGCCACAACGCAGAGTACTAACCACTATACGATCACGGCGAGCTACTTGGGCTCAATAACGTACAGTGACATGAAGAAATTATAATTCGGAACATTCAGGGCTACTCCTGTGATAGGCTGAATGTGTTCATTGCTTCCTCATTCCTTATACAAAGGCTTTATCTCCTCAGTGGTTGATAGGCTGAAACCGTTTCCTGGCCGCCTGCTTGTGAACTGGCAGGAGTCAAAGATCACACATACACTGGTGGGCCTCTGATGGGACACCAATGCAGAGAAACACACCTGGCGCAGATATTCTATTCTGTTTATTAGACCTGCATCTCCCCTGTACCTCCTCAAGCCATCTGTATGTGAAGCAAGAAGGAGTTAAGGAACGGTCCATCTACACTTTTATTGGGAGGATGCTGCCGTGAGCTCCTCCCAGCTAATCACACAAACAGCAGTAAAGCAAGATAACTACACAGTTAGGGGGGACTGCATGGTTAGGTTTTTGAGGAATTATTGAAACTGACCTCAGTGACCCATAATCAGAGCTGTGGCTAATGACTGCATGCCTAATTATGATGAAGCAAGCACCATGGCTCGTAGGGGCCCCACAACACACTTTTCTTAGCTCATTAAATTAAAGTATAAACTTCTGCCATGTGTGAGTGGTAAAGGCTTGTTAATTTTGTTGCTTTTCAAATTCACGTCTGACAACAAGACGAAGGAACATTGGGGCATCAGACGCTTTGGAAAGTAGCCACCAACCGCAGAGAAAGAGAGAAAGAGGGAAAAGACAGTATGAGGTGTGGAGAAAACAGCAGCAGGTACACGGAGCTCAAATGAGATTAATGGCGCCTAAGTAGAGCACGTAAAGGAACAGTTACAAATCTAAGAAAAGGGAAAGAAAAGACTAGGAAAAAACACAGAAAGAGCTTGTAGATGAAATTCTCTTCCAGGAACAGCAGGTTAGGAGAAATTACACAGGGAGCAGTTAAGCTTGTAACACTGGGGAGAATAGAAAAGAAAATGCAGTTTTATGAAGTGTGTTTGCCTAATCCAGCTAGCACTTTTATTTTATTTCTCTATTTGCTTCTTTTATTGGTAAAGTAAGTTTCAAGTGCATGCACAGGTATGACCGAGAGAGCCAGGGTATAATAATTTGAAGCGTTTGCACCAGCGCTAATGAAGGACGAGAGTTATAGCAAAGATATGAAAGGGGGAGCGATAATAAATATGTGATATGGCAATAGTGACACCAAAATAAGCCACCTATTTATAAAACTGACATGGAAGAAATACTAAAGGTTAACTTCTGAAATTGTAGCCGATGTTAAAAAGATTCTCGTTGTCGGCAGGATTCGAACCTGCGCGGGGAGACCCCAATGGATTTCTAGTCCATCGCCTTAACAACTCGGCCACAACAACTGACTGTAAGGTGTGTGCACATAATCTGTATGCAAGTTTTCAAGGTGTCCCACAGCAAATTCCTGATATTCTGCAATGCACTTTTAAAAAATAATGTTTTTTTCAGCAGGCACATTCTCTTGTAAAAACAAAAATTGCATGCGTATATCTCTAGTTTGGAATACCATAGGCTTGCATGCATACTCTCATGGGTCACTCAAGTTTTTTGGACCCTATTGCACTCTGTTTTCGTGCTGCTTTTAGTATATGGCCCATATTACAGAAGTCTACCATCTTTGAGTATTTGAGGCTCCTTTGTAAGTGCTTTATATTTTTTCCTGGAAGAGCTATATAATAAAGGGGTCCAGGAAGGATTGCATTTATGGAAGATAAAAGAAGGCCCACTTGTCTCACCAAATGCTGTAGAGAAACCTGATGTTTTACTCATGTTATCCTTAGTTCGTTTTTGTTAGACCTTGCATTCTTAAGGTGGTCCCAACCCCACCTTATTGCTTTTCACCTCCGCATTTTGCTGTATCTTTTTGTTGGCCTTAGGACTCTGATCACTTTATCGCTACTAATCAGTGCTGAAGTGCACGTGCTTCTTCCCTAATCATGTGTATAATTGGATTATACCTGACTGACAGATTTAATTTACTTGAAAGCCCCTTGTAAAGTGGTATACCATATACCCAGGGACTGATTGTGCCGCCCAAAGAAATAGCATTTCAAACCTGTCTCAAGCCTGCTACTGCAGTGCCTGTGCTGCAGTGTACTGCCACTACTCCTGACCCAGTCCTGAGGCGGAAGCCGGGAGCTGGAGGTACGAAAACAAACTCGGTTTGCATCATATTTTAATTCGTGTGGTGTCACTTATCTACTTGTCTCACCGCTATCATTGTTCTAGGCACGATCAGACAAAAGCCTCTTTCTTAAACTTCACAGCGCTGTTGACGCTGTCGCGCTAACATATCGACAAAGCGGCCGCCATTGCACCTGGCGCGCTCGCCGACCACGCCCACTAGAGGCCACGCCCACTTTTTAACATATATAAACGCTGACTTCTCAGCGCAACGTTCTTACTCCTGACCCAGTCCTGAGGCGGAAGCCGGGAGCTGGAGGTACGAAAACAAACTCGGTTTGCATCATATTTTAATTCGTGTGGTGTCACTTATCTACTTGTCTCACCGCTATCATTGTTCTAGGCACGATCAGACAAAAGCCTCTTTCTTAAACTTCACAGCGCTGTTGACGCTGTCGCGCTAACATATCGACAAAGCGGCCGCCATTGCACCTGGCGCGCTCGCCGACCACGCCCACTAGAGGCCACGCCCACTTTTTAACATATATAAACGCTGACTTCTCAGCGCAACGTTCTTACTCCTGACCCAGTCCTGAGGCGGAAGCCGGGAGCTGGAGATACGAAAACAAACTCGGTTTGCATCATATTTTAATTTGTGTGGTGTCACTTATCTACTTGTCTCACCGCTATCATTGTTCTAGGCACGATCAGACAAAAGCCTCTTTCTTAAACTTCACAGCGCTGTTGACGCTGTCGCGCTAACATATCGACAAAGCGGCCGCCATTGCACCTGGCGCGCTCGCCGACCACGCCCACTAGAGGCCACGCCCACTTTTTAACATATATAAACGCTGACTTCTCAGCGCAACGTTCTTACTCCTGACCCAGTCCTGAGGCGGAAGCCGGGAGCTGGAGGTACGAAAACAAACTCGGTTTGCATCATATTTTAATTCGTGTGGTGTCACTTATCTACTTGTCTCACCGCTATCATTGTTCTAGGCACGATCAGACAAAAGCCTCTTTCTTAAACTTCACAGCGCTGTTGACGCTGTCGCGCTAACATATCGACAAAGCGGCCGCCATTGCACCTGGCGCGCTCGCCGACCACGCCCACTAGAGGCCACGCCCACTTTTTAACATATATAAACGCTGACTTCTCAGCGCAACGTTCTTACTCCTGACCCAGTCCTGAGGCGGAAGCCGGGAGCTGGAGGTACGAAAACAAACTCGGTTTGCATCATATTTTAATTCGTGTGGTGTCACTTATCTACTTGTCTCACCGCTATCATTGTTCTAGGCACGATCAGACAAAAGCCTCTTTCTTAAACTTCACAGCGCTGTTGACGCTGTCGCGCTAACATATCGACAAAGCGGCCGCCATTGCACCTGGCGCACTCGCCGACCACGCCCACTAGAGGCCACGCCCACTTTTTAACATATATAAACGCTGACTTCTCAGCGCAACGTTCTTACTCCTGACCCAGTCCTGAGGCGGAAGCCGGGAGCTGGAGGTACGAAAACAAACTCGGTTTGCATCATATTTTAATTTGTGTGGTGTCACTTATTTACTTGTCTCACCGCTATCATTGTTCTAGGCACGATCAGACAAAAGCCTCTTTCTTAAACTTCACAGCGCTGTTGACGCTGTCGCGCTAACATATCGACAAAGCGGCCGCCATTGCACCTGGCGCGCTCGCCGACCACGCCCACTAGAGGCCACGCCCACTTTTTAACATATATAAACGCTGACTTCTCAGCGCAACGTTCTTACTCCTGACCCAGTCCTGAGGCGGAAGCCGGGAGCTGGAGGTACGAAAACAAACTCGGTTTGCATCATATTTTAATTTGTGTGGTGTCACTTATCTACTTGTCTCACCGCTATCATTGTTCTAGGCACGATCAGACAAAAGCCTCTTTCTTAAACTTCACAGCGCTGTTGACGCTGTCGCGCTAACATATCGACAAAGCGGCCGCCATTGCACCTGGCGCGCTCGCCGACCACGCCCACTAGAGGCCACGCCCACTTTTTAACATATATAAACGCTGACTTCTCAGCGCAACGTTCTTACTCCTGACCCAGTCCTGAGGCGGAAGCCGGGAGCTGGAGGTACGAAAACAAACTCGGTTTGCATCATATTTTAATTTGTGTGGTGTCACTTATCTACTTGTCTCACCGCTATCATTGTTCTAGGCACGATCAGACAAAAGCCTCTTTCTTAAACTTCACAGCGCTGTTGACGCTGTCGCGCTAACATATCGACAAAGCGGCCGCCATTGCACCTGGCGCGCTCGCCGACCACGCCCACTAGAGGCCACGCCCACTTTTTAACATATATAAACGCTGACTACTCAGCGCAACGTTCTTACTCCTGACCCAGTCCTGAGGCGGAAGCCGGGAGCTGGAGGTACGAAAACAAACTCGGTTTGCATCATATTTTAATTTGTGTGGTGTCACTTATCTACTTGTCTCACCGCTATCATTGTTCTAGGCACGATCAGACAAAAGCCTCTTTCTTAAACTTCACAGCGCTGTTGATGGTGTCGCGCTAACATATCGACAAAGCGGCCGCCATTGCACCTGGCGCGCTCGCCGACCACGCCCACTAGAGGCCACGCCTACTCCCCCTAGAAATGTGCTTGCATAGAAAGCGCAGCGGACGAGCGCAGCGGGAGCGCCGTTTGCGCGCCGAAGGCGCGCCTAAGGCAAGCCCGTCTGCGCCCGTCCGCGCTAAGACCGCGCCAGGCGCCGGAACCCCTGCCCAAATTTCATCAGTCCTCAGGTACGCCTCTAGCGACCTCCACCAACTCCGAGGTAAGCTCGACTGCCCCTGCAAATTTGATCTATCTACGGTACTTGTCTCCCCCAGTTGCTCCAACTGTCACTGGACCCTCAACCTAGAAGCAGAACGGTCAACACCCCCCAAAATCTTGCGACCTCTCTTTACAGGTGCCCTGATAAATGCCAGGTCAATGTGTAAACACAGCCAGGACATCCACGATCTCATCATTGACCTCGATCTGGACTGTCTCATGATCACCGAGACCTGGCTCACTGAAGACAGTAACCCAGACATTGCCACCGCCCTCCCCCCGGGCTACTCCTTCCATAGACAGGATAGACAGAAAGGTAGAGGAGGAGGTGTCGCAATTATCCTTAGGAACACCTTTAACTGTCACACCTTCTGCCTTGATCCCCTCACCGATGCAGAAGGCTTAGGATTCTGCATAAACCTTAGCAAAATGCTCTCATTCACCGGTGGCCTCATCTATCGTCCACCTGGTAACGCTACGAAATTTCTAGACTCGCTAGACGACGCTCTTGGAAGTTTCCTTCTTCGCTACCCACATTTTACCCTCCTAGGAGACTTCAATATACATCTTGAATCAATAGCGGACCCGCACTCCAGAAACTTTCTGCAGTCGTTGGACGTCTTCAACCTACAACAAAGCGTCAAGCTTCCTACACACTCCCTTGGCCACACCTTGGACGGTATCTGTTCTAACTTCCCGTCCCTCTCCTCCCTATCCCCCATACCTCAAATCTGGACTGATCATTGTCTAATCCCCTTTCATATTTCTAGCGGCCGTATCCCTACTTGCAATAATCGTTTGCGCCAGCCCGCCCACTCCATCAACTGGAATACTGTCCAGAAAAACCTCACTCTTCATCCTCTTTCCCCATCTAATGCCCCTTCCCCCTCGGGTGATATAGATAGAGACGCTATAGGTCTCAACAACTGGCTCACTCACGAATTTTCGAGTCGATGCCCCCCCCACAAACGGGACAAGGCCTTGAAAACAGCCAAACCCAAGGCCCCTTGGTACACGCCGGACCTAACCGCCGCTCACCTCCTTTGCAGAAAAGCTGAGAGGAGATGTCGTAGAACCTATGACAACTGCGATCGCAGAAATTACATCCTACAGAGGAAAACCTACCTTGCATCCATTAAATCAGCAAAAAAAATCTACTACGTTAACGCCATTAAGGATGCTAGCCAAAAGCAAAAAACCCTTTTTGCAATAGTTAAATCCTTTACCAAACCCAAAGCTCTTCAACCGGAAATCCCTCCATCTCAAGAATTTTGTGATAAAATCTCCGACTACTTTGATGACAAAATCACCCTCATTCACAAAAATGTCCCTCCCCCTCCCCCTGTTCCTTCACCCCGGGACCCGGACCATTTCAACCAGCCTACTAATAGTCTCAAAAGCTTTACTCCGGTTACCTTGTCCCAGACCAGAGATGCGATCCTCGCCTGCAAATCTGGCTCCCCCTCTGACCCCTGTCCACCTAAGATTCTTCACCTCATCATCGACGATATCAACCCCTCCATCAATACTATAATCAACCAATCCCTCTCATCCGGTTCTGTCCCACGCTCCTGGAAGAAGGGGGTGGTCAAGCCGCTCTTGAAAAAGTCGAACAAACCCCCCTCCGACCTGACTAACCTCCGTCCGATCACCCTCCTACCCGCACTAGGTAAAATAACGGAACAGTTGGTCCACAAGGAGCTCAAGACCTTCCTGGACTCAAATAACTTACTTCACCCCCAACAATCCGGTTTCCGGCCGAAACATTCCACTGAGACGGCCCTGATCGAACTGACCGAAACAATCAAAACCCTTCAAGATCAAAGGAAGAAGGCTATTTTGATCCTTCTCGACCTCACGGCAGCTTTCGACACCATTTCCCATTCCATCCTGATTAAGAGACTCTCAGATATCGGTATCACCAACTCTGCCCTATCTTGGATCAGTTCTTTCCTCAGTGACAGGTTCCAAACCGTCACACTTGGCCCCTATCATTCCAAGGAGAAAAAGGTGTTCTGCGGTGTCCCTCAGGGTTCCATCCTGAGTCCCCTCCTCTTTAATATCTATCTTATCCCTCTCCTTACCCTCATAGAATCGTTCGGCATAACCGTCACTTCTTATGCCGACGATACTCAGTTGATCATTCCCCTTGACGACAATTCCAACACGGCTGAGCTCAACCTGAAACACTGCCTTACAGCAGTCTTCCAATGGATGGACACCAATCATTTGCGCTGCAACTCGAACAAAACCGAGATTCTTCCCATCGGAAAAAATGCTTCCTTCTGCCCTGCCCTGTGGTGGCCGGACAACTCTGCTGCCCCACCCCAAACCGTTTCATCAGCCAGGAACCTCGGGGTCCTCTTCGACTCCGAGCTCTCCTTCGATCTCCACGCTTCGAATACGGCAGGAAAATGCTTCGGCATAATCAAGTCATTAAGGAAATTCTTTGACTTCCTCCCGCTTGACTCAAGAAAAACGTTAGCGGTAGCCCTCATTCTGTCCCGTGTGGACTACTGCAACGGACTCATGGCAGGGACCAAAAAGTCCACCCTCGCCAAACTACAAAGTGTCTTGCACACTGCCGCCCGGCTTGTCCTAAAACTTCCACGAAAATCTTCCATCTCCGCAGCCCTTAAGACCCTACACTGGCTCCCCCTGCACAAGAGAATTCTCTTCAAAATTCTCATTGTAGCCTTCCGAGCCTTCAACAAATCCGGTCCTTCCTACCTAACTAAACGCTTCCCGCATTATACTCCGTGCCGCTCCCTAAGATCTTCACAAGATAACCTCATGACCCTGTCTAAATTCAACCTGAAATCCAAAGGCGGCAAAACTCTAAGCAACTTAGCCATTAAAGCCTGGAATAGTATGCCAAGGCATCTCAGGCTTCAAACAGTCGAAAAACCATTCCGGAAGCTTCTCAAAACCTGGATCTTCAAGCTCCCCGACGACTGGTCCAAAGCTGCCATCTAGCCTCCCCCACTTCACTCTGTGACTGGAATCAGGACCCATAGCGCCATGATGCTCCTTCCGGAGCGACCGCCTGCGCTTTATAAATACCATTCCAAATTCCAAATTCCAAATTCCACTACGACTTGGCATTTAAAACTACTTGCCAAGCCTTAAACTCCAATTTTATTACATATCAGTAACCCCTAAGGTAGGCCCTAGGTAGTCCTAGGGGCATCATGCTATGTAAGTAAAAGGTAAGACATGTACTGTGGTAGTTTGTATGTCCTAGTAGTATCAAACAGTCTATTACATTTTTCACTACTGTGAGGTCTGCCCCTCTCATAGGTTAGCATTGGGTATTCCCTTATACTTTTTGGGGGGTAATTCCATATCAGAGAGGAGAAGCTTTATTTATTTATTGATAAATCCTATCTACTGGTGAGGTTGGATTTAATCTCGCTATTGTATAAATGCCATTTTCAGAGAGTGAGCATTTCTCTGCACTTACTGCTCTATTTGCATTGAAACCTGTCTTCGATTGACGTCTGGATTGGGCTGCGAGACAGCTACATATGTTCATTCCCTGTAGACAGCCACAACACAGGTCACTCAGCTGCAACTGCATTCATCTGCATTCTGATTGGCCTGGGGGAGAGCTCCGCTCCCCTTACCGCAAATATGTTCAAGAACGATAATTTATGTCAGTAAGTACAGTATACCTACATCTTATAATCATGTGTGTTTAAATAATTTGTCGTTAGATCGTTTAAATATTGAAAAGGATCTGTTTTAATAGACATTTTACAAAAACAACTGGTACATTTGGGAATTCTGTAAAGGAAAAACTCAACTGCCGTGACATTGCCAACCACAATGCCGTGACTCGGATTCGAACCGAGCCTGCTGCAGCCACAACGCAGAGTACTAACCACTATACGATCACGGCAAGCTACTTGGGCTCAATAACGTACAGTGACATGAAGAAATTATAATTCGGAACATTCAGGGCTACTCCTGTGATAGGCTGAATGTGTTCTTTGCTTCCTCATTCCTTATACAAAGGCTTTATCTCCTCAGTGGTTGATAGGCTGAAACCGTTTCCTGGCCGCCTGCTTGTGAACTGGCAGGAGTCAAAGATCACACATACACTGGTGGGCCTGTGATGGGACACCAATGCAGAGAAACACACCTGGCGCAGATATTCTATTCTGTTTATTAGACCTGCATCTCCCCTGTACCTCCTCAAGCCATCTGTATGTGAAGCAAGAAGGAGTTAAGGAACGGTCCATCTACACTTTTATTGGGAGGATGCTGCCGTGAGCTCCTCCCAGCTAATCACACAAACAGCAGTAAAGAAAGATAACTACACAGTTAGGGGGGACTGCATGGTTAGGTTTTTGAGGAATTATTGAAACTGACCTCAGTGACCCATAATTAGAGCTGTGGCTAATGACTGCATGCCTAATTATGATGAAGCAAGCACCATGGCTCGTAGGGGCCCCACAACACACTTTTCTTAGCTCATTAAATTAAAGTATAAACTTCTGCCATGTGTTAGTGGTAAAGGCTTGTTAATTTTGTTGCTTTTCAAATTCACGTCTGACAACAAGACGAAGGAACATTGGGGCATCAGACGCTTTGGAAAGTAGCCACCAACCGCAGGTACACGGAGCTCAAATGAGATTAATGGCGCCTAAGTAGAGCACGTAAAGGAACAGTTACAAATCTAAGAAAAGGGAAAGAAAAGACTAGGAAAAAACACAGAAAGAGCTTGTAGATGAAATTATTTTCCAGGAACAGCAGGTTAAGAGAAATTACACAGGGAGCAGTTAAGCTTGTAACACGGGGGAGAATAGAAAAGAAAATGCAGTTTTATGAAGTGTGTTTGCCTAATCCAGCTAGCACTTTTATTTTATTTCTCTATTTGCTTCTTTTATTGGTAAAGTAAGTTTCAAGTGCATGCACAGGTATGACCGAGAGAGCCAGGGTATAATAATTTGAAGCGTTTGCACCAGCGCTAATGAAGGACGAGAGTTATAGCAAAGATATGAAAGGGGGAGCGATAATAAATATGTGATATGGCAATAGTGACACCAAAATAAGCCACCTATTTATAAAACTGACATGGAAGAAATACTAAAGGTTAACTTCTGAAATTGTAGCCGATGTTAAAAAGATTCTCGTTGTCGGCAGGATTCGAACCTGCGCGGAGAGACCCCAATGGATTTCTAGTCCATCGCCTTAACCACTCGGCCACAACAACTGACTGTAAGGTGTGTGCACATAATCTGTATGCAAATTTTCAAGGTGTCCCACAGCAAATTCCTGATATTCTGCAATGCACTTTTTAAAAATAAGGTTTTTTTCATCAGGCACATTCTCTCCTAAAAACAAAAATTGCATGCGTATATCTCTAGTTTGGAATACCATAGGCTTGCATGCATACTCTCATGGGTCACTCAAGTTTTTTGGACCCTATTGCACTCTGTTTTCGTGCTGCTTTTAGTATATGGCCCATATTACAGAAGTCTACCATCTTTGAGTATTTGAGGCTCCTTTGTAAGTGCTTTATATTTTTTCCTTGAAGAGCTATATAATAAAGGGGTCCGGGAAGGATTGCATTTATGGAAGATAAAAGAAGGCCCATTGTCTCACCAAATGCTGTAGAGAAACCTGATGTTTTACTCATGTTATCCTTAGTTCGTTTTTGTTAGACCTTGCATTCTTAAGGTGGTCCCAACCCCCCCTTATTGCTTTTCACCTCCGCATTTTGCTGTATCTTTTTGTTGGCCTTAGGACTCTGATCACTTTATCGCTACTAATCAGTGCTGAAGTGCACGTGCTTCTTCCCTAATCATGTGTATAATTGGAGTATACCTGACTGACAGATTTAATTTACTTGAAAGCCCCTTGTAAAGTGGTATACCATATACCCAGGGACTGATTGTGCCGCCCAAAGAAATAGCATTTCAAACCTGTCTCAAGCCTGCTACTGCAGTGCCTGTGCTGCAGTGTACTGCCACTTCGACTTGGCATTTAAAACTACTTGCCAAGCCTTAAACTCCAATTTTATTACATATCAGTAACCCCTAAGGTAGGCCCTAGGTAGTCCTAGAGGCATCATGCTATGTAAGTAAAAGGTAAGACATGTACTGTGGTAGTTTGTATGTCCTAGTAGTATCAAACAGTCTATTACATTTTTCACTACTGTGAGGTCTGCCCCTCTCATAGGTTAGCATTGGGTATTCCCTTATACTTTTTGGGGGGTAATTCCATATCAGAGAGGAGAAGCTTTATTTATTTATTGATAAATCCTATCTACTGGTGAGGTTGGATTTAATCTTTCTATTGTATAAATGCCATTTTTAGAGAGTGAGCATTTCTCTGCACTTACTGCTCTATTTGCATTGAAACCTGTCTTCGATTGACGTCTGGATTGGGCTGCGGGACAGCTACATATGTGCATTCCCTGTAGACAGCCACTACACAGGTCACTCAACTGCAACTGCATTCATCTGCATTCTGATTGGCCTGGGGGAGAGCTCCGCTCCCCTTACCGCAAATATGTTCAAGAACGATAATTTATGTCAGTAAGTACAGTATACCTACATCTTATAATCATGTGTGTTTAAATAATTTGTCGTTAGATTGTTTAAATATTGAAAAGGATCTGTTTTTAATAGACATTTTACAAAAACAACTGGTACATTTGGGAATTCTGTAAAGGAAAAACTCAACTGCCGTGACATTGCCAACCACAATGCCGTGACTCGGATTCGAACCGAGGTTGCTGCGGCCACAACGCAGAGTTCTAACCACTAGACGATCACGGCGAGCTACTTGGGCTCAATAACGTACAGTGACATGAAGAAATTATAATTCGGAACACTCAGGGCTACTCCTGTGATAGGCTGAATGTGTTCATTGCTTCCTCATTCCTTATACAAAGGCTTTATCTCCTCAGTGGTTGATAGGCTGAAACCGTTTCCTGGCCGCCTGCTTGTGAACTGGCCGGAGTCAAAGATCACACATACACTGGTGGGCCTGTGATGGGACACCAATGCAGAGAAACAAACCAGGCGCAGATATTCTATTCTGTTTATTAGACCTGCATCTCCCCTGTACCTCCTCAAGCCATCTGTATGTGAAGCAAGAAAGAGTTAAGGAACGGTCCATCTACACTTTTATTGGGAGGATGCTGCCGTGAGCTCCTCCCAGCTAATCACACAAACAGCAGTAAAGCAAGATAACTACACAGTTAGGGGGGACTGCATGGTTAGGTTTTTGAGGAATTATTAAAACTGACCTCAGTGACCCATAATCAGAGCTGTGGCTAATGACTGCATGCCTAATTATGATGAAGCAAGCACCATGGCTCGTAGGGGCCCCACAACACACTTTTCTTAGCTCATTGAATTAAAGTATAAACTTCTGCCATGTGTGAGTGGTAAAGGCTTGTTAATTTTGTTGCTTTT
Organism: Lissotriton vulgaris; assembly: GCF_964263255.1. Lineage (NCBI taxonomy): Eukaryota > Metazoa > Chordata > Amphibia > Caudata > Salamandridae > Lissotriton > Lissotriton vulgaris. The sequence goes on along the minus strand of NW_028244321.1, from coordinate 1,085,927 downwards.
CAAATTCACGTCTGACAACAAGACGAAGGAACATTGGGGCATCAGACGCTTTGGAAAGTAGCCACCAACCGCAGAGAAAGAGAGAAAGAGGGAAAAGACAGTATGAGGTGTGGAGAAAACAGCAGCAGGTACAAGGAGCTCAAATGAGATTAATGGCGCCTCAGTAGAGCACGTAAAGGAACAGTTACAAATCTAAGAAAAGGGAAAGAAAAGACTAGGAAAAAACACAGAAAGAGCTTGTAGATGAAATTCTCTTTCAGGAACAGCAGGTTAGGGGAAATTACACAGGGAGCAGTTAAGCTTGTAACACGGGGGAGAATAGAAAAGAAAATGCAGTTTTATGAAGTGTGTTTGCCTAATCCAGCTAGCACTTTTATTTTATTTCTCTATTTGCTTCCTTTATTGGTAAAGTAAGTTTCAAGTGCATGCACAGGTATGACCGAGAGAGCCAGGGTATAATAATTTGAAGCGTTTGCACCAGCGCTAATGAAGGACGAGAGTTATAGCAAAGATATGAAAGGGGGAGCGATAATAAATATGTGATATGGCAATAGTGACACCAAAATAAGCCACCTATTTATAAAACTGACATGGAAGAAATACTAAAGGTTAACTTCTGAAATTGTAGCCGATGTTAAAAAGATTCTCGTTGTCGGCCGGATTCGAACCTGCGCGGGGAGACCCCAATGGATTTCTAGTCCATCGCCTTAACCACTGGGCCACAACAACTGACTGGAAGGTGTGTACACATAATCTGTATGCAAGTTTTCAAGGTGTCCCACAGCAAATTCCTGATATTCTGCAATGCACTTTTAAAAAATAATGTTTTTTTCAGCAGGCACATTCTCTCGTAAAAACAAAAATTGTATGCGTATATCTCTAGTTTGGAATACCATAGGCTTGCATGCATACTCTCATGGGTCACTCAAGTTTTTTGGACCCTATTGCACTCTGTTTTCGTGCTGCTTTTAGTATATGGCCCATATTACAGAAGTCTACCATCTTTGAGTATTTGAGGCTCCTTTGTAAGTGCTTTATATTTTTTCCTGGAAGAGCTATATAATAAAGGGGTCCAGGAAGGATTGCATTTATGGAAGATAAAAGAAGGCCCACTTGTCTCACCAAATGCTGTAGAGAAACCTGATGTTTTACTCATGTTATCCTTAGTTCGTTTTTGTTAGACCTTGCATTCTTAAGGTGGTCCCAACCCCACCTTATTGCTTTTCACCTCCGCATTTTGCTGTATCTTTTTGTTGGCCTTAGGACTCTGATCACTTTATCGCTACTAATCAGTGCTGAAGTGCACGTGCTTCTTCCCTAATCATGTGCATAATTGGAATATACCTGACTGACAGATTTAATTTACTTGAAAGCCCCTTGTAAAGTGGTATACCATATACCCAGGGACTGATTGTGCCGCCCAAAGAAATAGCATTTCAAACCTGTCTCAAGCCTGCTACTGCAGTGCCTGTGCTGCAGTGTACTGCCACTTCGACTTGGCATTTAAAACTACTTGCCAAGCCTTAAACGCCAATTTTATTACATATCAGTAACCCCTAAGGTAGGCCCTAGGTAGTCCTAGGGGCATCATGCTATGTAAGTAAAAGGTAAGACATGTACTGTGGTAGTTTGTATGTCCTAGTAGTATCAAACAGTCTATTACATTTTTCACTACTGTGAGGTCTGCCCCTCTCATAGGTTAGCATTGGGTATTCCCTTATACTTTTTTGGGGGTAATTCCATATCAGAGAGGAGAAGCTTTATTTATTTATTGATAAATCCTATCTACTGGTGAGGTTGGATTTAATCTTACTATTGTATAAATGCCATTTTTAGAGAGTGAGCATTTCTCTGCACTTACTGCTCTATTTGCATTAAAACCTGCCTTCGATTGACGTCTGGATTGGGCTGAGAGACAGCTACATATGTGCATTCCCTGTAGACAGCCACAACACAGGTCACTCAACTGCAACTGCATTCATCTGCATTCTGATTGGCCTGGGGGAGAGCTCCGCTCCCCTTACCGCAAATATGTTCAAGAACGATAATTTACGTCAGGAAGTACAGTATACCTACATCTTATAATCATGTGTGTTTAAATAATTTGTCGTTAGATCGTTTAAATATTGAAAAGGATCTGTTTTTAATAGACATTTTACAAAAACAACTGGTACATTTGGGAATTCTGTAAAGGAAAAACCCAACTGCCGTGACATTGCCAACCACAAAGCCATGACTCGGATTAGAACCGAGGTTGCTGCAGCCACAACGCAGAGTACTAACCACTATACGATCACGGCGAGCTACTTGGGCTCGATAACGTACAGTGACATGAAGAAATTATAATTCTGAACACTCAGGGCTACTCCTGTGATAGGCTGAATGTGTTCATTGCTTCCTCATTCCTTATACAAAGGCTTTATCTCCTCAGTGGTTGATAGGATGAAACCGTTTCCTGGCCGCCTGCTTGTGAACTGGCAGGAGTCAAAGATCACACATACACTGGTGGGCCTGTGATGGGACACCAATGCAGAGAAACACACCCGGCGCAGATATTCTATTCTGTTTATTAGACCTGCATCTCCCCTGTACCTCCTCAAGCCATCTGTATGTGAAACAAGAAAGAATTAAGGAACGGTCCATCTACACTTTTATTGGGAGGATGCTGCCGTGAGCTCCTCCCAGCTAATCACACAAACAGCAGTAAAGCAAGATGACTACACAGTTAGGGGGGACTGCATGGTTAGGTTTTTGAGGAATTATTGAAACTGACCTCATTGACCCATAATCAGAGCTGTGGCTAATGACTGCATGCCTAATTATGATGAAGCAAGCACCATGGCTCGTAGGGGCCCCACAACACACTTTTCTTAGCTCATTGAATTAAAGTATAAACTTCTGCCATGTGTGAGTGGTAAAGGCTTGTTAATTTTGCTGCTTTTCAAATTCACGTCTGACAACAAGATGAAGGAACATTGGGGCATCAGACGCTTTGGAAAGTAGCCACCAACCGCAGAGAAAGAGAGAAAGAGGGAAAAGACAGTATGAGGTGTGGAGAAAACAGCAGCAGGTACAAGGAGCTCAAATGAGATTAATGGCGCCTCAGTAGAGCACGTAAAGGAACAGTTACAAATCTAAGAAAAGGGAAAGAAAAGACTAGGAAAAAACACAGAAAGAGCTTGTAGATGAAATTCTCTTCCAGGAACAGCAGGTTAGGAGAAATTACACAGGGAGCAGTTAAGCTTGTAACACGGGGGAGAATAGAAAAGAAAATGCAGTTTTATGAAGTGTGTTTGCCTAATCCAGCTAGCACTTTTATTTTATTTCTCTATTTGCTTCTTTTATTGGTAAAGTAAGTTTCAAGTGCATGCACAGGTATGACCGAGAGAGCCAGGGTATAATAATTTGAAGCGTTTGCACCAGCGCTAATGAAGGACGAGAGTTATAGCAAAGATATGAAAGGGGGAGCGATAATAAATATGTGATATGGCAATAGTGACACCAAAATAAGCCACCTATTTATAAAACTGACATGGAAGAAATACTAAAGGTTAACTTCTGAAATTGTAGCCGATGTTAAAAAGATTCTCGTTGTCGGCAGGATTCGAACCTGCGCGGGGAGACCCCAATGGATTTCTAGTCCATCGCCTTAACCACTCGGCCACAACAACTGACTGAAAGGTGTGTGCACATAATCTGTATGCAAGTTTTCAAGGTGTCCCACAGCAAATTCCTGATATTCTGCAATGCACTTTTAAAAAATAATGTTTTTTTCAGCAGGCACATTCTCTCCTAAAAACAAAAATTGCATGCGTCTATCTCTAGTTTGGAATACCATAGGCTTGCATGCATACTCTCATGGGTCACTCAAGTTTTTTGGACCCTATTGCACTCTGTTTTCGTGCTGCTTTTAGTACATGGCCCATATTACAGAAGTCTACCATCTTTGAGTATTTGAGGCTCCTTTGTAAGTGCTTTATATTTATTCCTGGAAGAGCTATATAATAAAGGGGTCCAGGAAGGATGGCATTTATGGAAGATAAAAGAAGGCCCACTTGTCTCACCAAATGCTGTAGAGAAACCTGATGTTTTACTCATGTTATCCTTAGTTCGTTTTTGTTAGACCTTGCATTCTTAAGGTGGTCCCAACCCCACCTTATTGCTTTTCACCTCCGCATTTTGCTGTATCTTTTTGTTGGCATTAGGACTCTGATCACTTTATCGCTACTAATCAGTGCTGAAGTGCACGTGCTTCTTCCCTAATCATGTGTATAATTGGAGTATACCTGACAGACAGATTTAATTTACTTGAAAGCCCCTTGTAAAGTGGTATACCATATACCCAGGGACTGATTGTGCCGCCCAAAGAAATAGCATTTCAAACCTGTCTCAAGCCTGCTACTGCAGTGCCTGTGCTGCAGTGTACTGCCACTTCGACTTGGCATTTAAAACTACTTGCCAAGCCTTAAACTCCAATTTTATTACATATCAGTAACCCCTAAGGTAGACCCTAGGTAGTCCTAGGGGCATCATGCTATGTAAGTAAAAGGTAAGACATGTACTGTGGTAGTTTGTATGTCCTAGTAGTATCAAACAGTCTATTACATTTTTCACTACTGTGAGGTCTGCCCCTCTCATAGGTTAGCATTGGGTATTCCCTTATACTTTTTGGGGGGTAATTCCATATCAGAGAGGAGAAGCTTTATTTATTTATTAATAAATCCTATCTACTGGTGAGGTTGGATTTAATCTTACTATTGTATAAATGCCATTTTTAGAGAGTGAGCATTTCTCTTCACTTACTGCTCTATTTGCATGAAAACCTGTCTTCAATTGACGTCTGGATTGGGCTGCGAGACAGCTACATATGTGCATTCCCTGTAGACAGCCACAACACAGGTCACTCAACTGCAACTGCATTCATCTGCATTCTGATTGGCCTGGGGGAGAGCTCCGCTCCCCTTACCGCAAATATGTTCAAGAACGATAATTTATGTTAGTAAGTACAGTATACCTACATCTTATAATCATTTGTGTTTAAATATTTTGTCGTTAGATCGTTTAAATATTGAAAAGGATCTGTTTTTAATAGACATTTTACAAAAACAACTGGTACATTTGGGAATTCTGTCAAGGAAAAACCCAACTGCCGTGACATTGCCAACCACAATGCCGTGACTCGGATTCAAACCGAGGTTGCTGCGGCCACAACGCAGAGTACTAACCACTATACGATCACGGCGAGCTACTTGGGCTCAATAACGCACAGTGACATGAAGAAATTATAATTCGGAACACTCAGGGCTACTCCTGTGATAGGCTGAATGTGTTCATTGCTTCCTCATTCCTTATACAAAGGCTTTATCTCCTCAGTGGTTGATAGGCTGAAACCGTTTCCTGGCCGCCTGCTTGTGAACTGGCAGGAGTCAAAGATCACACATACACTGGTGGGAGTGTGATGGGACACCAATGCAGAGAAACACACCTGGCGCAGATATTCTATTCTGTTAATTAGACCTGCATCTCCCCTGTACCTCCTCAAGCCATCTGTATGTGAAGCAAGAAAGAGTTAAGGAACGGTCCATCTACACTTTTATTGGGAGGATGCTGCCGTGAGCTCCTCCCAGCTAATCACACAAACAGCAGTAAAGCAAGATAACTACACAGTTAGGGGGGACTGCATGGTTAGGTTTTTGAGGAATTATTGAAACTGACCTCAGTGACCCATAATCAGAGCTGTGGCTAATGACTGCATGCCTAATTATGATGAATCAAGCACCATGGCTCGTAGGGGCCCCACAACACACTTTTCTTAGCTCATTGAATTAAAGTATAAACTTCTGCCATGTGTGAGTGGTAAAGGCTTGTTAATTTTGTTGCTTTTCAAATTCACGTCTGACAACAAGACAAAGGAACATTGGGGCATCAGACGCTTTGGAAAGTAGCCACCAATGGCAGAGAAAGAGAGAAAGAGGGAAAAGACAGTATGAGGTGTGGAGAAAACAGCAGCAGGTACAAGGAGCTCAAATGAGATTAATGGCGCCTAAATAGAGCACGTAAAGGAACAGTTACAAATCTAGGAAAAGGGAAAGAAAAGACTAGGAAAAAACACAGAAAGAGCTTGTAGATGAAATTCTCTTCCAGGAACAGCAGGTTAAGAGAAATTACACAGGGAGCAGTTAAGCTTGTAACACGGGGAGAATAGAAAAGAAAATGCAGTTTTATGAAGTGTGTTTGCCTAATCCAGCTAGCACTTTTATTTTATTTCTCTATTTGCTTCTTTTATTGGTAAAGTAAGTTTCAAGTGCATGCACAGGTATGACCAAGAGAGCCAGGGTATAATAATTTGAAGCGTTTGCACCAGCGCTAATGAAGGACGAGAGTTATAGCAAAGATATGAAAGGGGGAGCGATAATAAATATGTGATATGGCAATAGTGACACCAAAATAAGCCACCTATTTATAAAACTGACATGGGAGAAATACTAAAGGTTAACTTCTGAAATTGTAGCCGATGTTAAAAAGATTCTCGTTGTCGGCAGGATTCGAACCTGCACGGGGAGACCCCAATGGATTTCTAGTCCATCACCTTAACCACTCAGCCACAACAACTGACTGTCAGGCGTGTGCACATAATCTGTATGCAAGTTTTCAAGGTGTCCCACAGCAAATTCCTGATATTCTGCAATGCACTTTTTAAAAATAATGTTTTTTTCAGCAGGCACTTTCTCTCCTAAAAACAAAAATTGCATGCGTATATCTCTAGTTTGGAGAACCATAGGCTTGCATGCATACTCTCATGGGTCACTCAAGTTTTTTGGACCCTATTGCACTCTGTTTTCGTGCTGCTTTTAGTATATGGCCCATATTACAGAAGTCTACCATCTTTGAGTATTTGAGGCTCCTTTGTAAGTGCTTTATATTTTTTCCTTGAAGAGCTATATAATAAAGGGGTCCGGGAAAGATTGCATTTATGGAAGATGAAAGAAGGCCCACTTGTCTCACCAAATGCTGTAGAGAAACCTGATATTTTACTCATGTTATCCTTAGTTCGTTTTTGTTAGACGTTGCATTCTTAAGGTGGTCCCAACCCCACCTTATTGCTTTTCACCTCCGCATTTTGCTGTATCTTTTTGTTGGCCTTAGGACTCTGATCACTTTATCGCTACTAATCAGTGCTGAAGTGCACGTGCTTCTTCCCTAATCATGTGTATAATTGGAGTATACCTGACTGACAGATTTAATTTACTTGAAAGCCCCTTGTAAAGTGGTATACCATATACCCAGGGACTGATTGTGCCGCCCAAAGAAATAGCATTTCAAACCTGTCTCAAGCCTGCTACTGCAGTGCCTGTGCTGCAGTGTACTGCCACTTCGACTTGGCATTTAAAACTACTTGCCAAGCCTTAAACTCCAATTTTTTTACATATCAGTAACCCCTAAGGTAGGCCCTAGGTAGTCCTAGGGGAATCATGCTATGTAAGTAAAAGGTAAGACATGTACTGTGGTAGTTTGTATGTCCTAGTACTATCAAACAATCTATTACATTTTTCACTACTGTGAGGTCTGCCCCTCTCATAGGTTAGCATTGGGTATTCCCTTATACTTTTTGGGGGATAATTCCATATCAGAGAGGAGAAGCTTTATTTATTTATTAATAAATCCTATCTACTGGTGAGGTTGGATTTAATCTTACTATTGTATAAATGCCATTTTTAGAGAGTGAGCATTTCTCTTCACTTACTGCTCTATTTGCATGAAAACCTGTCTTCAATTGACGTCTGGATTGGGCTGCGAGACAGCTACATATGTGCATTCCCTGTAGACAGCCACAACACAGGTCACTCAACTGCAACTGCATTCATCTGCATTCTGATTGGCCTGGGGGAGAGCTCCGCTCCCCTTACCGCAAATATGTTCAAGAACGATAATTTATGTTAGTAAGTACAGTATACCTACATCTTATAATCATGTGTGTTTAAATAATTTGTCGTTAGATCGTTTAAATATTGAAAAGGATCTGTTTTTAATAGACATTTTACAAAAACAACTGGTACATTTGGGAATTCTGTAAAGGAAAAACCCAACTGCCGTGACATTGCCAACCACAATGCCGTGACTCGGATTCAAACCGAGGTTGCTGCGGCCACAACGCAGAGTACTAACCACTATACGATCACGGCGAGCTACTTGGGCTCAATAACGTACAGTGACATGAAGAAATTATAATTCGGAACACTCAGGGCTACTCCTGTGATAGGCTGAATGTGTTCATTGCTTCCTCATTCCTTATACAAAGGCTTTATCTCCTCAGTGGTTGATAGGCTGAAACCGTTTCCTGGCCGCCTGCTTGTGAACTGGCAGGAGTCAAAGATCACACATACACTGGTGGGCCTGTGATGGGACACCAATGCAGAGAAACACACCTGGCGCAGATATTCTATTCTGTTTATTAGACCTGCATCTCCCCTGTACCTCCTCAAGCCATCTGTATGTGAAGCAAGAAAGAGTTAAGGAACGGTCCATCTACACTTTTATTGGGAGGATGCTGCTGTGAGCTCCTCCCAGCTAATCACACAAACGGCAGTAAAGCAAGATAACTACACAGTTAGGGGGGACTGCATGGTTAGGTTTTTGAGGAATTATTGAAACTGACCTCAGTGACCCATAATCAGAGCTGTGGCTAATGACTGCATGCCTAATTATGATGAAGCAAGCACCATGGCTCGTAGGGGCCCAACAACACACTTTTCTTAGCTCACTGAATTAAAGTATAAACTTCTGCCATGTGTGAGTGGTAAAGGCTTGTTAATTTTGTTGCTTTTCAAATTCACGTCTGACAACAAGACGAAGGAACATTGGGGCATCAGACGCTTTGGAAAGTAGCCTCCAACCGCAGAGAAAGAGAGAAAGAGGGAAAAGACAGTATGAGGTGTGGAGTAAACAGCAGCAGGTACAAGGAGCTCAAATGAGATTAATGGCGCCTAAAAAGAGCACGTAAAGGAACAGTTACAAATCTAAGAAAAGGGAAAGAAAAGACTAGGAAAAAACACAGAAAGAGCTTGTAGATGAAATTCTCTTCCAGGAACAGCAGGTTAAGAGAAATTACACAGGGAGCAGTTAAGCTTGTAACACGGGGGAGAATAGAAAAGAAAATGCAGTATTATGACGTGTGTTTGCCTAATCCAGCTAGCACTTTTATTTTATTTCTCTATTTGCTTCCTTTATTGGTAAAGTAAGTTTCAAGTGCATGCACAGGTATGACCGAGAGAGCCAGGGTATAATAATTTGAAGCGTTTGCACCAGCGCTAATGAAGGACGAGAGTTATAGCAAAGATATGAAAGGGGGAGCGATAATAAATATGTGATATGGCAATAGTGACACCAAAATAAGCCACCTATTTATAAAACTGACATGGAAGAAATACTAAAGGTTAACTTCTGAAATTGTAGCCGATGTTAAAAAGATTCTCGTTGTCGGCAGGATTCGAACCTGCGCGGGGAGACACCAAAGGACTTCTAGTCCATCGCCTTAACCACTCGGCCACAACAACCGACTGTAAGGTGTTTGCACATAATCTGTATGCAAGTTTTCAAGGTGTCCCACAGCAAATTCCTGATATTCTGCAATGCACTTTTTAAAAATAAGTTTTTTTTCAGCAGGCACATTCTCTCCTAAAAACAAACATTGCATGCGTATATCTCTAGTTTGGAATACCATAGGCTTGCATGCATACTCTCATGGGTCACTCAAGTTTTTTGGACACTATTGCACTCTGTTTTTGTGCTGCTTTTAGTATATGGCCCATATTACAGAAGTCTACCATCTTTGAGTATTTGAGGCTCCTTTGTAAGTGCTTTATATTTTTTCATTGAAGAGCTATATAATAAAGGGGTCCGGGAAAGATTGCATTTATGGAAGATAAAAGAAGGCCCACTTGTCTCGCCAAATGCTGTAGAGAAACCTGATGTTTTACTCATGTTATCCTTAGTTCGTTTTTGTTAGACCTTGCATTCTTAAGGTGGTCCCAACCCCACCTTATTGCTTTTCACCTCCTCATTTTGCTGTATCTTTTTGTTGGCCTTAGGACTCTGATCACTTTATCGCTACTAATCAGTGCTGAAGTGCACGTGCTTCTTCCCTAATCATGTGTATAATTGGAGTATACCTGACTGACAGATTTAATTTACTTGAAAGCCCCTTGTAAAGTGGTATACCATATACCCAGGGACTGATTGTGCCGCCCAAAGAAATAGCATTTCAAACCTGTCTCAAGCCTGCTACTGCAGTGCCTGTGCTGCAGTGTACTGCCACTTCGACTTGGCATTTAAAACTACTTGCCAAGCCTTAAACTCCAATTTTATTACATATCAGTAACCCCTAAGGTAGGCCCTAGGTAGTCCGAGGGACATCATGCTATGTAAGTAAAAGGTAAGACATGTACTGTGGTAGTTTGTATGTCCTAGTAGTATCAAACAGTCTATTACATTTTTCACTACTGTGAGGTCTGCCCCTCTCATAGGTTAGCATTGGGTATTCCCTTATACTTTTTGGGGGGTAATTCCATATCAGAGAGGAGAAGCTTTATTTATTTATTGATAAATCCTATCTACTGGTGAGGTTGGATTTAATCTTACTATTGTATAAATGCCATTTTTAGAGAGTGAGCATTTCTCTGCACTTACTGCTCTATTTGCATCAAAACCTGTCTTCAATTGACGTCTGGATTGCGCTGCGAGACAGCTACATATGTGCATTCCCTGTAGACAGCCACAACACAGGTCACTCAACTGCAACTGCATTCATCTGCATTCTGATTGGCCTGGGGGAGAGCTCTGCTCCCTTTACCGCAAATATGTTCAAGAACGATAATTTATGTCAGTATGTACAGTATACCTATATCTTATAATCATGTGTGTTTAAATAATTTGTCGTTAGATCGTTTAAATATTGAAAAGGATCGGTTTTAATAGACATTTTACAAAAACAACTGGTACATTTGGGAATTCTGTAAAGGAAAAACCCAACTGCTGTGACATTGCCAACCACAATGCCGTGACTCGGATTCGAACCGAGGTTGCTGCGGCCACAACGCAGAGTACTAACCACTATACGATCACGGTGAGCTACTTGGTCTCAATAACGTACAGTGACATGAAGAAATTATAATTCGGAACACTCACGGCTACTCCTGTGATAGGCTGAATGTGTTCATTGCTTCCTCATTCCTTATACAAAGGCTTTATCTCCTCAGTGGTTGATAGGCTGAAACCGTTTCCTGGCCGCCTGCTTGTGAACTGGCAGGAGTCAAAGATCACACATACACTGGTGGGCCTGTGATGTAACGCCAATGCAGAGAAACACACCTGGCGCAGATATTCTATTCTGTTTATTAGACCTGCATCTCCCCTGTACCTCCTCAAGCCATCTGTATGTGAAGCAAGAAAGAGTTAAGGAACGGTCCATCTACACTTTTGTTGGGAGGATGCTGCCGTGAGCTCCTCCCAGCTAATCACACAAACAGCAGTAAAGCAAGATAACTACACAGTTAGGGGGGACTGCATGGTTAGGTTTTTGAGGAATTATTGAAACTGACCTCAGTGACCCATAATCAGAGCTGTGGCTAATGACTGCATGCCTAATTATGATGAAGCAAGCACCATGGCTCGTAGGGGCCCCACAACACACTTTTCTTAGCTCATTGAATTAAAGTATAAACTTCTGCCATGTGTGAGTGGTAAAGGCTTGTTAATTTTGTTGCTTTTCAAATTCACGTCTGACAACAAGACAAAGGAACATTGGGGCATCAGACGCTTTGGAAAGTAGCCACCAACCGCAGAGAAAGAGAGAAAGAGGGAAAAGACAGTATGAGGTGTGGAGAAAACAGCAGCAGGTACAAGGAGCACAAATGAGATTAATGGCGCCTAAATAGAGCACGTAAAGGAACAGTTACAAATCTAAGAAAAGGGAAAGAAAAGACTAGGAAAAAACACAGAAAGAGCTTGTAGATGAAATTCTGATCCAGGAACAGCAGGTTAAGAGAAATTACACAGGGAGCAGTTAAGCTTGTAACACGGGGGAGAATAGAAAAGAAAATGCAGTTTTATGAAGTGTGTTTGCCTAATCCAGCTAGCACTTTTATTTTATTTCTCTATTTGCTTCTTTTATTGGTAAAGTAAGTTTGGAGGTGCGGAGGCGCTGTTCGCCGAGAGTACCTGGCGCCGATGGTGTCTGCAACCCACCGCTAAGACCGGAGACAGGAGACCAAGGCTAGCTGAGGAGAGGAGAGGAGAGAGAACACGGACAACGCGGAGGTGGCCTGAGGCGGTGAGCGGGAGCGGAGGAGCGACATCGAGATTTACAGGAGATGGCGAGAACCCGCGGGTGAGAGGCATAGCAGGGAGGAGGAATAAAAGGGAAAGAAAACTATTGTGGCAGCACTCGAAGCGGCGCGCCTGACTTTAAAATGGCGGCCGCTTGAGACACAAGTAGTCCTTCCTCTCTCTGCAGGAAGTAAACAACCAAGAGGCAAGAAAGGGAAAAAGGACAAATAGGGTCTAAACAGAGAAGAAGGAGCCTATAACTGAGTCCAAGTCGAGACAAGAAATGGAAAATGGACTAATTGAAAGAAAGAATGAAAAGAGAAAAAGCCCCTGCCTATAGTAAGCACCAAAACGGCGGACATTTTGTAATACCCAGTTTTCAAACGTTTTAGAGCACAATAAGGGCTATATAATTACTGCTACCTGAAATCACAACTAACAAAGTGCCAAGAAAATTAACTGGAAGAGAAACTGGCATGACTACTATATTAGAAGGAAATTACTAATAATAGATAAACTTGGATTTAACACTACCTTTGAAGAAAAATTTACCTAATGAGATATCTATGCATGCCACGATTTAACTCTAACCCCTGGAACATATAAGAGACTTATAGAGAAAAGCCACCATAAGATCTATAACACAAATCAAATATGGGCGAAAGGTACCGAGACGACTCAAACGCCCAGGTCATAAAATATCCATCTAATTTATCTAAAAACTGAGCCAAAAAATTTAAGCACAATACCCTGAAGAAAAACGCGGACTCACTGTTCGCCGACCCATACTTTAATTCAGATAAAGGCACTATAACGCATGACTTGATCTTTTACACTAATAAAACGGCTAAATGGCGCAATGCCTTCACAAGAACGCTCAACATAAAAGGTACGAAAAACATCCCACATGGCACAAAAATAATGACCTCACCATCAAGAAGATGCAGAGCAGAACTATGCATCACCATATATAAAACCGGAATAGTGCTGATACAGGCAGTGAACAGTGAACTCATGAAGTTCGACAAGATATTCCCTTCTATAAAAGAATCACTAGAGGGCTTAAGACACCAAATACACCCAACCCCACCAGAAGTCACTCATGATACGATTTATATCAATCGAACGGGAGGCTGCGTGGAGCCAGCTACTAAACCTGGAAAGAAAACTGAAACAGGAGAGATTATATCGAAAAATAAGACAGAACAGACAGGAAGATCGACGAGTCTTGAGAATAAAGAACAAGACCAACTCCAAAGAGAAGAGCCGACACCGCTTCCAAACACCGAGCCTTCCCACGCAGAACACACAGTGGTGCCGAGTGAACCACTCGATGTAAACCAAGAAACAGATAAGATAGGAGACAACAACCGTGCGCTACCTACCGCTAATACTATACTAAAACCAGGTAGAACCTCACCTACAAAAACTCTCCTATCTTTACATAACTCAGACAACTCACACCACATCCCAAGAAGGAATGGAACAGACGACCAAACAGAGGATATACAGGAAATGACTGAGGCACTAAGAAAAGATCGAAAACCGAGAAAAGCGACATACAACCCCTGGACACACAGGCTAACCATCCCCAAGAAACTAATCAGGAACCAGAAGGCTACTAATGATCTTCAGAAACTAGTCAGCAACATGACACAAATCACAATTAGTACTCTACAAGCGATGAAAGAAATACTGGAAATGACAGCAAGCACCCATTCTAAGATCACAAATATTCAAGATCTTGTACACTCCATACATAGAAAGAGCAAAGAAATTGACATATCACTAGCAAATAGGAACAACCGACCAAAAAGGATGAAGGCCCTGTCGAAGGAAGATGCCATTGCCTTACTCTAATCCTATGAATCGCCTGATCATGAAGAAGAGGAGAACATCAAAACAGTTCCGATTGACCCTAATAGAACATCAAGAAAGAACGATAGGAAACTTAACCATAACAACTTACAACAAGTCCTGCTTAATTCCGAACACGAAACGCTGAAGATTAAGAACCCTGGGAAACAACTGACATGCCTCCTACTCAACTGTCGATCGGCTACAAAACATGCGTCAGACATAGCAGACCTCATCATCAACAAAGAAATTGATCTGGCAATTCTTACAGAAACGTGGCTATCGGAATCATCATCCCCAACCATGGATCTCTTAGTACCACCTGAATATAGCATTGTGAGACTAGATAGACCTATAAAGACGGGAGGAGGAATTGCCTGCATTTACCGATCAGAGATAGAGGTCAATCAAATTCAATCTGACCCTCTAGAATCTTGCGAATACTTAGGTCTCAATATAAAATCAGCAACGAATCAAAGATGCAATCTACATGCGTTTTACCACCCACCAGGAGAGAACGCTAAGTTCATAGAACAGTAAATGGAGATCATTATGACCAACTCTAACACGAATGCCAATAACATATTCTTAGGAGATTTTAACTTACACTGGGACGACTGCAATGACAAGCTAGTCAACACGCTTAAGGATTTCCTTGTTGAGCTAAAACTCAACCAAGCATGCACAGAACCCACACACTCAAAAGGAGCAACACTTGACTGGATTATTTCAGATATCAAAAATACATCAATCCTCTCAATAGCCCCATGTGACTGGTCGGACCACTATGCAATAACATTCCGGATACCCATATTTAAAAAGGGCAAGACTGTTCAACCTGCCAATGTTAAAAAATGGATCCGAGACACTAGAGACACTAATATTGAACTACTAGTACAAAGCTGTGAGAGTGACTTAAAGCCACCCAGCAACTTACAGAATGCAAACGAGTTGACAGAGCATTATATAACCTCAATCGGGAACATCGTCAACAACACCATGCCATTAAAACTAAAAAGAATAACGGAAAAGACGAAGAATCCATGGTTTGACGGATCATTGAACGAAGATAGGCGCAAACTAAGAATGGCCGAAAGAAAATGGAGACAAAACCCTTCATCCCCTGAGCTGAAAGCCCTCAGAAAAATTAGAAACCAATATAACAAAAAGATCATCAACTCCAAAAAGGAATTCATAAGATCGGAACTGGATAATGCCAAAAACAGACCACGGAAACTGTTTGAAATCCTGAAACAACAATCAAACAAACTAACCAAAACAGCGCATGAAAACGTAAAAACATCCATAAGTAGCGAGGAATTTTCTATATTTTTCACGGAAAAACCAAAGCGCTGGAAACGGAGCTCTTAAGCGCAGCAAATAACCTCCCCATTCAACCACTGACTACGAACGATCCCAATTCGACTACAGTGTGTAGCACAACAAAAAACAATGTAAACTGGGACATATTCGAATTATACAATCAGAACATGATCGCCAAAATGCTCGTGAAAATCAAACCCAACAACCACTACCAAGATCCCCTACCTGCGAAATGCTTAAGAGAAATCAGCCACATTGTGGTGCCAATCTGGACCAAAATAATAAATGCATCACTGTCACAAGGGACCCTCCCAGACTGTCTAAAAACTGGTCAAGTTGTTCCATTGATCAAAAAACCTACTGCAGATGCTACAAACCCGAACAACTTTCGACCAGTAACCAACGTCCCTCTATTGGCCAAACTAATTGAGAAATGCGTGCAGGGCCAGCTGAGCCAACACATCAACAAGTTTTCCCTACTAGATGATTGCCAATCAGGATTCAGATCAGGGCATAGCACGGAAACAGCGATCCTCCATATTGTCGACGACGCGCTACTGGCTCTTGATCGAAATCAAGCATGCTTGCTAATTCTCCTGGACCTGTCATCGGCATTTGACACAGTAAATCACGAAGCTTTACTGGCCAGGCTACAAGACAGGATGGGAGTGTCTGGAAATGTGTTGAAATGGTTCGAATCTTTCCTACGGAACAGAACACAACGTTTCCTGGTCAATCATTCAATTTCACCATCCTGCCCTAACTCAATCGGAGTCCCACAAGGATCGACATTATCCCCTGATCTGTTTAACTTGTATGTTGAACCTCTTACAACAATTCTCAGTAACTCACAGGTATCTTATCATATGTATGCGGATGACACGCAAATATATATAAAGATCACCTCCCTTGAAGACATTGAGCTAATGAATGAAATATTAAAAAGGGCATTGGAATGGCTAACTACCAATCTTCTGAAGCTAAATGCTCAAAAAACAGAATTCTTACTAATCTCTCCACCAAAGTGCGTTACGGAAATAAAGGAATGGACCAAGTTGGTGACTGCGCTCAACTGCACCCCAACTCTAGTCAACTCAGCTAAGTCGCTAGGAATCACTTTAGACGAGAGTCTTGACATGAAAACTCATATTAATTCAATCGCAAAAAACGCCCGCTTCCACCTGAACTACCTAAGAAAATTGAAACCATTCATCTCTGAAGCAGATCTGAAACTGGTAATCCAATCTTTAGTCATCTCTAGGATTGAATATGGTTGCACCACCTTAGCAGGTCTACCAAAAACATCCACAGCACCACTAAAAGCCTGCCTCAATGCTGCGGCGAGACTCATCACCGGATCTAGGAAGTTTGACCACATCTCCCCTCACCTGAAAGCGTTGAATTGGCTACCCTATGAGGCCAGAATTCAACTAAAGATAGCATGTATCACCCACAGAGCACTCCACTAAAATACTCCTAGATACCTATCCAAGAAAATTGAGCTATCAGGAGGCAACAGACCAGCCAGGAGTGCCAAAGAGTTGGTGCTGCGCCCAGCCATATTCAGAAAGAAAAAAACTTATGACAGAGCGTTCTCAGGAGCTGCCCCCAGGATTTGGAATTCCTCCAAGCATTAGGAAGATTCCTAATACCTCAAAATTTAAGCGAGAAGTGAAGAGCTTCTTAATGAGTAAATACCTTATATAGACAAGGTTATGTCTCACTATGAGATCGAATGCTAGCAGAAAGGGAAGGACTGCCGTGAATTAGATGAAAGATAATGATGGTCTGATACTGTCGACTTTCCTTTTGTAACTAAACTGTATACCAATTGCTACCTCTTGTCAAAACTAATTCATACAACTATCTCACATCCTGAAACTATATAACCGCTACCTCATAGGTATGACAAAAAGGACAAATGACATAACCTCATGTTGTAAAGTTAATTTGTATTATATTCGACGAACCTGAGTGGAATGTAGTTACTTAAGCACTCACTATAGCCATATAACTATCTACCTCATATCTATTTGTTTGTTTAATGGTTATCTTCTTGTTAATATTTAAACTACTTTTATGTGAAGCGCTCTGATACCCACGGGTCTTGTTCGCGCTATATAAAACTTTAAATAAATAAATAAATAAGTTTCAAGTGCATGCACAGGTATGACCGAGAGAGCCAGGGTATAATAATTTGAAGCGTTTGCACCAGCGCTAATGAAGGACGAGAGTTATAGCAAAGATATGAAAGGGGGAGCGATAATAAATATGTGATATGGCAATAGTGACACCAAAATAAGCCACCTATTTATAAAACTGACATGGAAGAAATACTAAAGGTTAACTTCTGAAATTGTAGCCGATGTTAAAAAGATTATCGTTGTCGGCAGGATTCGAACCTGCGCGGGGAGACCCCAATGGATTTCTAGTCAATTACCTTAACCACTCGGCCACAACAACTGACTGTAAGGCGTGTGCACATAATCTGTATGCAAGTTTTCAAGGTGTCCCACAGCAAATTCCTGATATTCTGCAATGCACTTTTTAAAAATAATGTTTTTTTCAGCAGGCACATTCTCTCCTAAAAACAAAAATTGCATGCGTATATCTCTAGTTTGGAATACCATAGGCTTGCATGCATACTCTCATGGGTCACTCAAGTTTTTTGGACCCTATTGCACTCTGTTTTCGTGCTGCTTTTAGTATATGGCCCATATTACAGAAGTCTACCATCTTTGAGTATTTGAGGCTCCTTTGTAAGTGCTTTATATTTTTTCCTTGAAGAGCTATATAATAAAGGGGTCCGGGAAAGATTGCATTTCTGGAAGATAAAAGAAGGCCCACTTGTCTCACCAAATGCTGTAGAGAAAGCTGATGTTTTACTCATGTTATCCTTAGTTCGTTTTTGTTAGACCTTGCATTCTTAAGGTGGTCCCAACCCCACCTTATTGCTTTTCACCTCCGCATTTTGCTGTATCTTTTTGTTGGCCTTAGGACTCTGATCACTTTATCGCTGCTAATCAGTGCTGAAGTGCACGTGCTTCTTCCATAATCATGTGTATATTTGGAGTATACCTGACTGACAGATTTAATTTACTTGAAAGCCCCTTGTAAAGTGGTATACCATATACCCAGGGACTGATTGTGCCGCCCAAAGATATAGCATTTCAAACCTGTCTCAAGCCTGCTACTGCAGTGCCTGTGCTGCAGTGTACTGCCACTTCGACTTGGCATTTAAAACTACTTGCCAAGCCTTAAACTTCAATTTTATTACATATCAGTAACCCCTAAGGTAGGCCCTAGGTAGTCCTAGGGGCATCATGCTATGTAAGTAAAAGGTAAGACATGTACTGTGGTAGTTTGTATGTCCTAGTAGTATCAAACAGTCTATCACATTTTTCACTACTGTGAGGTCTGCCCCTCTCATAGGTTAGCATTGGGTATTCCCTTATACTTTTTGGGGGGTAATTCCATATCAGAGAGGAGAAGCTTTATTTATTTATTGATCAATCCTATCTACCGGTGAGGTTGGATTTAATCTTACTATTGTATAAATGCCATTTTTAGAGAGTGAGCATTTCTCTGCACTTACTGCTCTATTTGCATGAAAACCTGTCTTCAATTGACGTCTGGATTGGGCTGCGAGACAGCTACATATGTGCATTCCCTGTAGACAGCCACAACACAGGTCACTCAACTGCAACTGCATTCATCTGCATTCTGATTGGCCTGGGGGAGAGCTCCGCTCCCCTTACCGCAAATATGTTCAAGAACGATAATTTATGTCAGTATGTACAGTATACCTACATCTTATAATCATGTGTGTTTAAATGATTTGTCGTTAGATCGTTTAAATATTGAAAAGGATCTGTTTTTAATAGACATTTTACAAAAACAACTGGTACATTTGGGAATTCTGTAAAGGAAAAACCCAACTGCTGTGACATTGCCAACCGTAATGCCGTGACACGGATTCGAACCGAGGTTGCTGCGGCCACAACGCAGAGTACTAACCACTATACGATCACGGCGAGCTACTTGGTCTCAATAACGTACAGTGACATGAAGAAATTATAATTCAGAACACTCAGGGCTACTCCTGTGATAGGCTGAATGTGTTCATTGCTTCCTCATTCCTTATACAAAGGCTATATCTCCTCAGTGGTTGATAGGCTGAAACCGTTTCCTGGCCGCCTGCTTGTGAACTGGCAGGAGTCAAAGATCACACATACACTGGTGGGCCTGTGATGTGACACCAATGCAGAGAAACACACCTGGCGCATACATTCTATTCTGTTTATTAGACCTGCAACTCCCCTGTACCTCCTCAAGCCATCTGTATTTGAAGCAAGAAAGAGTTAAGGAACGGTCCATCTACACTTTCATTGGGAGGATGCTGCCGTGAGCTCCTCCCAGCTAATCACACAAACAGCAGTAAAGCAAGGTAACTACACAGTTAGGGGGGACTGCATGGTTAGGTTTTTGAGGAATTATTGAAACTGACCTCAGTGACCCATAATCAGAGCTGTGGCTAATGACTGCATGCCTAATTATGATGAAGCAAGCACCATGGCTCGTAGGGGCCCCACAACACACTTTTCTTAGCTCATTGAATTAAAGTATAAACTTCTGCCATGTGTGAGTGGTAAAGGCTTGTTAATTTTGTTGCTTTTCAAATTCACGTCTGACAACAAGACGAAGGAACATTGGGGCATCAGACGCTTTGGAAAGTAGCCACCAACCGCAGAGAAAGAGAGAAAGAGGGAAAAGGCAGTATAAGGTGTGGAGAAAACAGCAGCAGGTACATGGAGCTCAAATGAGATTAATGGCGCCTAAATAGAGCACGTAAAGGAACAGTTACAAATCTAAGAAAAGGGAAAGAAAAGACTAGGAAACACACAGAAAGAGCTTGTAGATGAAATTCTCTTCCAGGAACAGCAGGTTAAGAGAAATTACACAGGGAGCAGTTAAGCTTGTAGCACGGGGGAGAATAGAAAAGAAAATGCAGTTTTATGAAGTGTGTTTGCCTAATCCAGCTAGCACTTTTATTTTATTTCTCTATTTGCTTCTTTTATTGGTAAAGTAAGTTTCAAGTGCATGCACAGGTATGACCGAGAGAGCCAGGGTATAATAATTTGAAGCGTTTGCACCAGCGCTAATGGAAAGGGGCGACCACTCGGTCCCCCCGAACGTATGGTGGAGTACCCCGAATCCCCCGGGAAGCCATCTTGGGCGGGAGGCGAGTCTCGGCTGGTATGCCAGAAGCGGCGTAGCCGGGGCGCGCTTTGTTCCCGCCCTAGAGTGGGTTGTCCTAGACACTGAAGCCGCCAACCACGCCCCCGGAGGCGGGCGGAGGCGGGTTTACGCCCGCCCGAAGAAGGATAAAAGGAGCAACAAGCCAGAGAAGCATCCTCTTGTTCCTGTGCTCTGAAGCTGCACCTCCCCGCTGCACGTGAGCTCGAGACGGAACGAAGAGCCAATTTTGAGCGTTGTAATTTTTGTCTTTGTTTTACAGATATCTTCGTGTGAAAATGCCGGGCAAGAAGGTCGGAAAGCGGGTCGGTACCGATCAGATGCTCCGCATGCTCATAAAAGAGGTAGCCGATTTGAAGAAGCAGATGGCGGCAAAGAACGGGGAGGGAGGACCGAAGTGAATCGTCGGACCAGCATTGCCGGGAGTAGCCCCTAGCGGGAGAAGCAAGATGTCCAAGAGGGGGGCACTTGGGGGGGAGGCCCCGGTTCCCGATACACCGATAGAGGAGCCAATCTCGGTTCCGAAGGAGGGGCATCCGATCCCCGTGGTGGTTACCCCTGTGAACGGGGATGATATGCCTCCAGAGTTGGCGGCGCAACTGGCAGCGTGGTTGGGTAAAGATAGTGAGGGCGCCACGGCTGACGACGCCAGGGCAGTAATGAGACAACTGCGGGAATCTAGAGAGGCTGCGAAAGCACCATCTTCTGTTCCCCCACAGGTTCCGGTGGCTGGGAATGCAGCAGGCGCGAGTTCGGCAGCAAGTACGGCACCTAGTGCAGGTAAGCGGTTACTGCCGATTGCGGGGGAAGGGTCTGTACCCTCACGAAGGGAGAAAGTGGCCCAGCATGTTCCACTTGAAATTAAGGAAAAGATTTGGGCCGATAAGTATGTGAACATGTTTTCTTTGCTTACTGACCATTACGAGATGGAGCATGTGAAGGGCCAAAAAGAGCTTATGCATCCGAGTGTTTGGCGCGCTAAAATGGCCGCCTTTAAGGTCAACGAAAACATAGGTACTTGGGGCAGAGCATTTGGCATTTTTACCTCCATTATGGGTGAGCGAAGGCCTGAGTTGTTGACAGAGTTACCTATTTATCAGACACGTATCATGGAGTATTCTCTAGCATACGAGGGCAATCAGTGGTTTTGTTACGACAATATTTTTAGGAAGGCTAAGGAGCACGACCCAGCTCTAACATGGGATTGTTATGACTCCATTTCTTGGCAGAAGATGGAGAATTCAGGCATGTTAAAAGTACCATTGTCGGGGAGTAACGGGGGTGAGTCTTCCCGCCAATCCTCTGGGACACCCTTTCGGACGGGTGCAGGTAACGAGCACCACTCGAAGTCGAGTGGCAACGCAGGTAAAAGGGGGATTTGTTGGAATTTTAACAGGGGAAAATGTACGAGGCCCCAGGGGTCATGCAAGTTTAGACATGAATGTGGGGGGTGTGGACAGTCCTCTCATCCTGAGACCATGTGCAGAGCCAAGACGGGTGATAGCGGTGGTAGGGGAAGCGCCAAACAGGTCTGAAATAGGCCGAGGGGCGCCTTTACCTACCCCGATTGATACCATGGCAATGATTCCTTGGCTCAACGAATACCCGGATCATGTTTCCGCTGGAGTGTTGCGAGACGGTTTTTCATATGGTTTCCGCATTCCAGTGGGAGATTTTCGGGGTGTAGCAAGTTGTAAGAACCAACTGTCGGTCCTGCAGCATACGGCGGTGGTACAGGCAAAGATTGGGAAAGAGGTGACTCGAGGGCATGTTGCCGGTCCATTCGATTTACCACTGGTTGCTAACTTTGTTTGTTCCCCCTTAGGGGTGGTCCCTAAGAAGGACCCGGGTGAGTTCAGGCTGATACATAACTTGTCAGCTCCACGTGGTCTTTCCGTAAATGATGCGATAGACCCGGAAGTGTGTTCGGTGCGGTACGCATCTTTCGATGAGGCCGTCGCCATGATGAATCGCCTGGGGCCCGGGGCGCTGATGGCAAAGTCAGACATCGAGTCAGCGTTCCGGTTGCTCCCGGTACACCCAGACGATCAGCGTCTCCTTGGTTTCATGTTTCAGGGTCGCTATTACATGGATAGATGTATGCCAATGGGATGCTCTATATCTTGTGCTTATTTTGAAAAGTTCAGTTGTTTTCTGCAATGGGTCTTCACAAAGAAGACGGGTTTTCAGCACGTTATGCATTATCTCGATGACTTTCTGTTCCTGGGGGCAGCCGGGGATCCAGAATGTGGACAGGCTTTAAATGAATTTTGTGTCTTAATGAACCATTTTGGTGTGCCATTGGCACCAGGTAAGACTGTGGGTCCCTCGACTTCACTCGAGTTTCTGGGGATCGAGCTCGACTCGGAAGAAGGTTGTTTTCGATTACCAAGAGAAAAAGTGGTAAAATTCAGGGCATCCCTTGAAACATGTATTCATGAGACTAAGGTAAACCTGCATCAATTGCAACAAATGGTGGGCCAGTTGAATTTCACCCTCAGAGTAATGCCAATGGCCCGCCCCTTTTCCCGCTCGATTGCACAAGCCATGGTCGGCCTGAAGGAGGGACACCACCGCACGAGGCTCTCGGCAGAGATTCGCCAGGACATGCGCATTTGGTTGGCATTCCTGGCGGATTTCAATGGTCGAATTGTCTGGAATAAACCGGCGGTTTCCTGCGAGGAGCTGGGGCTGTGGACAGATTCGGCGGGGAGTATAGGTTTTGGTGCCATATTCGGCACACATTGGTCGGCTCAAAAATGGCCGTCATGGTGGCACGAGTGCGGGCTGACGAATAACATTGCTTTTCTCGAACTCTTCCCTATTTTGGTGGCCCTGAAAACATGGCCTGAGGGGTTCCGGGATCACTCTGTGGTGTTCTGGTCTGATAACATGACCGTGGTTGAGTGTATCAATAGTCAGGCAGCACGTTGCAAATGGATTCTGAGACTGCTCAAAGAAATTGTGTTATTGTGTATGCAGTTGAATGTGCTCTTTAGGGCAAAACATGTCCCGGGGGTACTGAACCAAGCGGCCGATGCGCTTTCTCGTTTCCGTATGCAGGCCTTCTGGGGTTTTCTGCCCACAGCGGACCCGGTGGTGGCACCCTTTCCCGAAGCTCTCTGGTCTCTCGGTGCCCCGAACTACAAAACCTCGTGGGAGAGAGTTTAGCACCCAGGACAAGGAAGGCATACGAAGGGGCGTTCCGTTCCTATTGGTCCTTTTTGGGGTCTGCTAGGGGGGAGCTTTGGGGCCAGGAAGAGCTTGTCGTAAAATTTTTGCTGTCTTTACATCAGGCAGGCAAGTCAGTAGCTACGGCCCAAAGGCACCGGGCCGCCATTTCCTTTATGGCGAGGGCGCATGGGATCCAGGACCCGACAGCGTCTTTTGTGGTGCAGAAAGCGCTACGTGGGTGGCAACGCCTTGAGGGTCGCAGAGTAGATGAGAGGCACCCGATAGGTCTGGATAGGTTGGCCCTGTTGTTATCCGTACTCCCTGCGACATGTTCATCCCAGTATGAGGCAGTGTTATTCCGGGCCGCTTTTGTGTTAGCATTCCATGGGGCAATGCGGGTAAGCGAACTGGTGGCGAAGAACAAGCAGGATACGGTGGGAGGATTGTGCCGAGAGCACATTCAGGTTAAGGGGGAGACTATGATTGTCTCGTTTGTCAGGTCTAAGACCGATCAGGGTGCGAGCGGGGACTGCGTAGTCATACATCGGAATCCCGGATCTCCCATGTGCCCTGTTGTTTGCGTAGAGGAATATTTAGCACAGAGGGCGGCATCATGGGGGGGGACCTTGTTGAGACACGCTGATGCCACCCCACTGACGAGGTTTCAGTTCCAGCGGGTGCTTGCAATGGCAATTTCGGCCGCGGGCTTGAACCCCGGCGAGTTTGGGACCCATTCCTTTCGGATAGGGGCTGCTACAGAGGCTACAGCCGGGGGTCTGAGTGTGGAAAAAGTGAAACAATTGGGGCGTTGGTCCTCGAATTGTTACAAAAGGTATGTGCGGTTGCACATGTTGTGAAGCTGATATCATGTACTCACGCTTCTTGTTTTTGTTTGGTTTACAGTTTCGCAAGCTTACGAGGCGGGGCGGACTGTGCAGTCGACCCGACACCTGGGAACCAGCGGTCAAAGATCACCGGCTGCGGAGATAGTGGTGTGGGTCGTGGGCCACTCATACGTGAGGCGTGCCGCGGACGTATTCAAAGCAGGTGACATGTTTCACGTAGCTGGGGAATACGGGTACAGGGTGACCTTCTACGGAAGGGGCGGGCTCTGTATTGACGAGTTTCAATCCTTTTTCAAGGGTTTGTTAGGGCGGACAAGGTCACCGCCATCTATAATCATAGTGCATCTTGGGGGCAATGATTTGGTGACCACTGGTAGACGACTTCTTCTCGAGGCGATCCTATCCACAGTAAGCTGGTTGCCGAGAAGGGTTCCAGGGTGCACAATTGCATGGTCCCATATGATTCCACCAAAAGGTGTGGCGGGGGGCGAATTCGGTGTGTGCTATAAATCATTCGGTGAAGAAAGTGAACAACAAATTGGGTAGACTGTTCCGTTCAAGTGCATTGCATTCCATTCCTCATGGTTGTATCAAGGGGGATGGTATGTACCTGGAGGATGGGGTCCATTTGTCCCGGGTGGGGAATGTGTTACTCATAGGAGACCTCGTAGCCTGGCTAAAGGGTTTACAGCATGACCTTTAGGTAGGAGTTTTGTGGGGGGTCCGGATAGCCGGTCAACTATCCGGCCTGTGGCGGTAAGGTCATGATCGGTGAGCAGTAATTGGAAGATCCCTATGGGGGGGCGTCACCCATTACGGATGGGAGCGCCCGGGGGGAGGTGGCCATTGGCCCCTCAACGGGTAGGCGGTCCCTTCTAAGGATGGGACGCCGAAAGGAAAGGGAAGGCGGTCAAGGCCCCTCCCTGGATAGGAGGGGCTACGGGCCCCTCCTGGGAATTTCCCGGGGCCAGGACATCTGCGACGGCAGATGTGGTAAGTTGTGTGGGGTGGGGAGGGGGTCTACGCTACCTCCTAGACACCTCACACGAGTCCTCGGACGACCTTAAAATGGCGTCGAGTTAATTGGGGCCCCCGTCAAGACAAGGGAAATTGGTATGTGCACATGAGGTACAGCCCTCTGTGCGGTCGCCCCTCGCAAGTGAGGGGGTATTTCTGGTTTAGGGATCTGACACCGGTTCGACCTTGCCGTTGGCCCTTAACGTTAGGATGTACAATTTCAAGTTATTAATGTATTGGTAGGATGTTAGTTTCGGCTAGGAGAACCTTTGTATTAGAAATATGTTAAGGTTAGCCAAAACATCGTAATGTGGAAACGAAATTGTACATGATATGAAACTGATATTTTAATATTTTGATTTTGTTTCATATTTTAATAAATACGGCCGGGAAGGGTAACTCCCTTCCCACCTTCCAAAAGTTCAGAACTGTTTCCGGTTTCCCATCCTTGGGGATTGTGTTGAGAGGGGGTGGCGGGTATCTCAGCCATATGAAGGACGAGAGTTATAGCAAAGATATGAAAGGGGGAGCGATAATAAATATGTGATATGGCAATAGTGACACCAAAATAAGCCTCCTATTTATAAATCTGACATGGAAGAAATACTAAAGGTTAACTTCTGAAATTTTAGCCGATGTTAAAAAGATTCTCGTTGTCGGCAGGTCTCGAACCTGCGCGGGGAGACGCCAATGGATTTTTAGTCCATCACCTTAACCACTCTGCCACAACAACAGACTGTGAGGTGTGTGCACATAATCTGTATGCAAGTTTTCAAGGTGTCCCACAGCAAATTCCTGATATTCTGCAATGCACTTTTTAAAAATAATGTTTTTTTCAGCAGGCACATTCTCTCCTCAAAACAAAAATTGCATGCGTATATCTCTAGTTTGGAATACCATAGGCTTGCATGCATACTCTCATGGGTCACTCAAGTTTATTGGACCCTATTGCACTCTGTTTTCGTGCTGCTTTTAGTATATGGCCCATATTACAGAAGTCTACCATCTTTGAGTATTTGAGGCTCCTTTGTAAGTGCTTTATATTTTTTCCTTGAAGAGCTATATAATAAAGGGGTCCGGGAAAGATTGCATTTATGGAAGATAAAAGAAGGCCCACTTGTCTCACCAAATGCTGTAGAGAAACCTGATGTTTTACTCCTGTTATCCTTAGTTCGTTTTTGTTAGACCTTGCATTCTTAAGGTGGTCCCAACCCCACCTTTTGCTTTTCACCTCCGCATTTTGCTGTATCTTTTTGTTGGCCTTAGGACTCTGATCACTTTATCGCTACTAATCAGTGTTGAAGTGCACGTGCTTCTTCCCTAATCATGTGTATAATTGGAGTATACCTGACTGACAGATTTAATTTACTTGAAAGCCCCTTGTAAAGTGGTATACCATATACCCAGGGACTGATTGTGCCACCCAAAGAAATAGCATTTCAAACCTGTCTCAAGGCTGCTACTGCAGTGCCTGTGCTGCAGTGTACTGCCACTTCGACTTGGCATTTAAAACTACTTGCCAAGCCTTAAACCCCAATTTTATTACATATCAGTAACCCCTAAGGTAGGCCCTAGGTAGTCCTAGGGGCATCATGCTATGTAAGTAAAAGGTAAGACATGTACTGTGGTAGTTTGTATGTCCTAGTAGTATCAAACAGTCTATTACATTTTTCACTACTGTGAGGTCTGCCCCTCTCATAGGTTAGCATTAGGTATTCCCTTATACTTTTTGGGGGGTAATTCCATATCAGAGAGGAGAAGCTTTATTTATTTATTGATAAATCCTATCTACTGGTGAGGTTGGATTTAATCTTACTATTGTATAAATGCCATTTTTAGGGAGTGAGCATTTCTCTGCACTTACTGCTCTATTTGCATGAAAACCTGTCTTCAATTGACGTCTGGATTGTGCTGCGAGACAGCTACATATGTGCATTCCCTGTAGACAGCCACAACACAGGTCACTCAACTGCAACTGCATTCATCTGCATTCTGATTGGCCTGGGGGAGAGCTCCGCTCCCCTTACCGCAAATATGTTCAAGAACGATAATTTATGTCAGTAAGTACAGTATACCTACATCTTATAATCATGTGTGTTTAAATAATTTGTCCTTAGATTGTTTAAATATTGAAAAGGATCTGTTTTTAATAGACATTTTACAAAAACAACTGGTACATTTGGGAATTCTGTAAAGGAAAATCCCAACTGCCGTGACATTGCTAACCACAATCCCGTGACTTGGGTTCGAACCGTAGTTGCTGCGGCCACAACGCAGAGTACTAACCACTATACAATCACGGCGAGCTACTTGGGCTCAATTATGTACAGTGACATGGAGAAATTATAATTCGGAACACTCAGGGCTACTCCTGTGATAGGCTGAATGTGTTCATTGCTTCCTCATTCCTTATACAAAGGCTTTATCTCCTCAGTGGTTGATAGGCTGAAACCGTTTCCTGGCCGCCTGCTTGTGAACTGGCAGGAGTCAAAGATCACACATACACTGGTGGGCCTGTGATGTGACACCAATGCAGAGAAACACACCTGGCGCAGATATTCTATTCTGTTTATTAGACCTGCATCTCCCCTGTACCCCCTCAAGCCATCTGTATGTGAAGCAAGAAAGAGTTAAGGAACGGTCCATCTACACTTTTATAGGGAGGATGCTGCCGTGAGCTCCTCCCAGCTAATCACACAAACAGCAGTAAAGAAAGATAACTACACAGTTAGGGGGGACTGCATGGTTAAGTTTTTGAGGAATTATTGAAACTGACCTCAGTGACCCATAATCAGAGCTGTAGCTAGTGACTGCATGCCTAATTATGATGAAGCAAGCACCATGGCTCGTAGGGGCCCCACAACACACTTTTCTTAGCTCATTGAATTAAAGTATAAACTTCTGCCATGTGTGAGTGGTAAAGGCTTGTTAATTTTGTTGCTTTTCAAATTCACGTCTGACAACAAGACGAAGGAACATTGGGGCATCAGACGCTTTGGAAAGTAGCCACCAACCGCAGAGAAAGAGAGAAAGAGGGAAAAGACAGTATGAGGTGTGGAGAAAACAGCAGCAGGTACAAGGAGCTCAAATGAGATGAATGGCGCCTAAATAGAGCACGTAAAGGAACAGTTACAAATCTGAGAAAAGGGAAAGAAAAGACTAGGAAAAAACACAGAAAGAGCTTGTAGATGAAATTCTCTTCCTGGAACAGCAGGTTAAGAGAAATTACACAGGGAGCAGTTAAGCTTGTAACACGGGGGAGAATAGAAAAGAAAATGCAGTTTTATGAAGTGTGTTTGCCTAATCCAGCTAGCACTTTTATTTTATTTCTCTATTTGCTTCTTTTATTGGTAAAGTAAGTTTCAAGTGCATGCACAGGTATGACCGAGAGAGCCAGGGTATAATAATTTGAAGCGTTTGCACCAGCGCTAATGAAGGACGAGAGTTATAGCAAAGATATGAAAGGGGGAGCGATAATAAATATGTGATATGGCAATAGTGACACCAAAATAAGCCACCTATTTATAAAACTGACATGGAAGAAATACTAAAGGTTAACTTCTGAAATTGTAGCCGATATTAAAAAGATTCTCGTTGTCGGCAGGATTCGAACCTGGGCAGGGAGACCCCAATGGATTTCTAGTCCATCGCCTTAACCACTCGGCAACAACAACTGACTGTAAGGTGTGTGCACATAATCTGTATGCAAGTTTTCAAGGTGTCCCACAGCCAATTCCTGATATTCTGCAATGCACTTTTTAAAAATAATGTTTTTTTCAGCAGGCACATTCTCTCCTAAAAGCAAAAATTGCATGCGTATATCTCTAGTTTGGAATACCATAGGCTTGCATGCATACTCTCATGGGTCACTCAAGTTTTTTGGACCCTATTGCACTCTGTTTTCGTGCTGCTTTTAGTATATGGCCCATATTACAGAAGTCTACCATATTTGAGCATTTGAGGCTCCTTTGTAAGTGCTTTATATTTTTTCCTTGAAGAGCTATATAATAAAGGGGTCCGGGAAAGATTGCATTTATGGAAGATAAAAGAAGGCCCACTTGTCTCACCAAATGCTGTAGAGAAACCTGATGTTTTACTCATGTTATCCTTAGTTCATTTTTGAAAGACCTTGCATTCTTAAGGTGGTCCCAACCCCACCTTATTGCTTTTCACCTCCGCATTTTGCTGTATCTTTTTGTTGGCCTTAGGACTCTGATCACTTTATCGCTACTAATCAGTGCTGAAGTGCACGTGCTTCTTCCCTAATCATGTGTATAATTGGAGTATACCTGACTGACAGATTTAATTTACTTGAAAGCCCCTTGTAAAGTGGTATACCATATACCCAGGGACTGATTGTGCCACCCAAAGAAATAGCATTTCAAACCTGTCTCAAGCCTGCTACTGCAGTGCCTGTGCTGCAGTGTACTGCCACTTCGACTTGGCATTTAAAACTACTTGCCAAGCCTTAAACTCCAATTTTTTTACATATCAGTAACCCCTAAGGTAGGCCCTAGGTAGTCCTAGGGGAATCATGCTATGTAAGTAAAAGGTAAGACATGTACTGTGGTAGTTTGTATGTCCTAGTAGTATCAAACAGTCTATTACATTTTTCACTACTGTGAGGTCTGCCCCTCTCATAGGTTAGCATTGGGTATTCCCTTATACTTTTTGGGGGGTAATTCCATATCAGAGAGGAGAAGCTTTATTTATTTATTGATAAATCCTATCTACTGGTGAGGTTGGATTTAATCTTACTATTGTATTAATGCCAATTTTAGAGAGTGAGCATTTCTCTGCACTTACTGCTCTATTTGCATTGAAACCTGTTTTCAATTGACGTCTGGATTGGGCTGCGAGACAGTTACATATGTGCTTTCCCTGTAGACAGCCATAACACAGGTCACTCAACTGCAACTGCATTCATCTGCATTCTGATTGGCATGGGGGAGAGCTCCGCTCCCCTTAACGCAAATATGTTCAAGAACGATAATTTATGTCAGTAAGTACAGTATACCTACATCTTATAATCATGTGTGTTTGAATAATTTGTCGTTAGATTGTTTAAATATTGAAAAGGATCTGTTTTTAATAGACATTTTACAAAAACAACTGGTACATTTGGGAATTCTGTAAAGGAAAAACCCAACTGCCGTGACATTGCCAACCACAATGCGGTGACTCGGATTCGAACCGAGGTTGCTGCGGCCACAACGCAGAGTACTAACCACTATACGATCACAGCGAGCTGCTTGGGCTCAATAACGTACAGTGACATGAAGAATTTATTATTCGGAACACTCAGGGCTACTCCTGTGATAGGCTGAATGTGTTCATTGCTTCCTCATTCCTTATACAAAGGCTTTATCTCCTCAGTGGTTGATAGGCTGAAACCGTTTCCTGGCCGCCTGCTTGTGAACTGACAGGAGTCAAAGATCACACACACACTGGTGGGCCTGTGATGGGACACCAATGCAGAGAAACACACCTGGCGCAGATATTCTATTCTGTTTATTAGACCTGCATCTCCCCTGTACCTCCTCAAGCCATCTGTATGTGAAGCAAGAAAGAGTTAAGGAACGGTCCATCTACACTTTTATTGGGAGGATGCTGCCGTGAGCTCCTCCCAGCTAATCGCACAAACAGCAGTAAAGCAAGATAACTACACAGTTAGGGGGGACTGCATGGTTAGGTTTTTGAGGAATTATTGAAACTGACCTCAGTGACCCATAATCAGAGCTGTGGCTAATGACTGCATGCCTAATTATGATGAAGCAAGCACTATGGCTCGTAGGGGCCCCACAACACACTTTTCTTACCTCATTGAATTAAAGTATAAACTTCTGCCATGTGTGAGTGGTAAAGGCTTGTTAATTTTGTTGCTTTTCAAATTCATGTCTGACAACAAGACGAAGGAACATTGGGGCATCAGACGCTTTGGAAAGTAGCCACCAACCGCAGAGAAAGAGAGAAAGAGGGAAAAGACAGTATGAGGTGTGGAGAAAACAGCAGCAGGTACAAGGAGCTCAAATGAGATTAATGGCGCCTAAATAGAGCATGTAAAGGAACAGTTACAAATCTAAGAAAAGGGAAAGAAAAGACTAGGAAAAAACACAGAAAGAGCTTGTAGATGAAATTCTCTTCCAGGAACAGCAGGTTAAGAGAAATTACACAGGGAGCAGTTAAGCTTGTAACACTGGGGAGAATAGAAAAGAAAATGCAGTTTTATGAAGTGTGTTTGCCTAATCCAGCTAGCACTTTTATTTTATTTCTCTATTTGCTTCTTTTATTGGTAAAGTAAGTTTCAAGTGCATGCACAGGTATGACCGAGAGAGCCAGGGTATAATAATTTGAAGCGTTTTCACCAGCGCTAATGAAGGACGAGAGTTATAGCAAAGATATGAAAGGGGGAGCGATAATAAATATGTGATATGGTAATAGTGACACCAAAATAAGCCACCTATTTATAAAACTGACATGGAAGAAATACTAAAGGTTAACTTCTGAAATTGTAGCCGATGTTAAAAAGATTCTCGTTGTCAGCAGGATTCGAACCTGTGCGGGGAGACCCCAATGGATTTCTAGTCCATCGCCTTACCACTCGGCCACAACAACTGACTTCAAGGCATGTGCACATAAACTGTATGCAAGTTTTCAAGGTGTCCCACAGCAAATTCCTTATATTCTGCAATGCACTTTTTAAAAAAAATGTTTTTTTAAGCAGGCACATTCTCTACTAAAAACAAAAATTGCATGCGTATATCTCTAGTTTGGAATACCATAGGCTTGCATGCATACTCTCATGGGTCACTCAAGTTTTTTGGACCCTATTGCACTCTGTTTTCATGCTGCTTTTAGTATATGGCCCATATTACAGAAGTCTACCATCTTTGAGTATTTGAGGCTCCTTTGTAAGTGCTTTATATTTTTTCCTTGAAGAGCTATATAATAAAGGGGTCCGGGAAAGATTGCATTTATGGAAGATTAAAGTAGGCCCACTTGTCACACCAAATGCTGTAGAGAAACCTGATGTTTTACTCATGGTATCCTTAGTTCGTTTTTGTTAGACCTTGCATTCTTAAGGTGGTCCCAACCCCACCTTATTGCTTTTCACCTCCGCATTTTGCTGTATCTTTTTGTTGGCCTTAGGACTCTGATCACTTTATCGCTACTAATCAGTGCTGAGGGTGCACGTGCTTCTTCCCTAATCATGTGTATAATTGGAGTATACCTGACTGACAGATTTAATTTACTTGAAAGCCCCTTGTAAAGTGGTATACCATGTACCCAGGGACTGATTGTGCCGCCCAAAGAAATAGCATTTCAAACCTGTCTCCAGCCTGCTACTGCAGTGCCTGTGCTGCAGTGTACTGCCACTTCGACTTGGCATTTAAAACTACTTGCCAAGCCTTAAACTCCAATTTTATTACATATCAGTAACCCCTAAGGTAGGCCCTAGGTAGTCCTAGGGGCATCATGCTATGTAAGTAAAAGGTAAGACATGTACTGTGGTAGTTTGTATGTCCTAGTAGTATCAAACAGTCTATTACATTTTTCACTACTGTGAGGTCTGCCCCTCTCATAGGTTAAACAACAAGGGGTGGTGATGGACAGAGTTTCTGAATTAAGCAGAATACTCTCACCCAGTCAAGAGATCAGGGCTAGATCCAACACCGTTTTTTAGCTCACTGCACCATCCCAGCTTAGAACCTAGCTGTATGCAAATTAGTCTGTTCCTGTCCCAGTGCATGATGGGAACAGGGCAAACTAAACTACAAAGCCAATTCTTTCACTGGGAAGGAAACAAGCTTCCGGGGACCGGTTTCTGGCATTACAGCCGTCTTCGGCCCGGCTTGCTTGAATCCTGATGGTGCAATGAGCAAGGGACTCACATCTGAGTATACCCTTCCACGCTTATGGTGGACAAAATAATTGAACAACAAGGGGTGGTGATGGACAGAGTTTCTGAATTAAGCAGAATACTCTCACCCAGTCAAGAGATCAGGGCTAGATCCAACACCGTTTTTTAGCTCACTGCACCATCCCAGCTTAGAACCTGGCTGTATGCAAATTAGTCTGTTCCTGTCCCAGTGCATGATGGGAACAGGGCAAACTAAACTACAAAGCCAATTCTTTCACTGGGAAGGAAACAAGCTTCCGGGGACCGGTTTCTGGCATTACAGCCGTCTTCGGCCCGGCTTGCTTGAATCCTGATGGTGCAATGAGCAAGGGACTCACATCTGAGTATACCCTTCCACGCTTATGGTGGACAAAATATTTAAACAACAAGGGGTGGTGATGGACAGAGTTTCTGAATTAAGCAGAATACTCTCACCCAGTCAAGAGATCAGGGCTAGATCCAACACCGTTTTTTAGCTCACTGCACCATCCCAGCTTAGAACCTGGCTGTATCCAAATTAGTCTGTTCCTGTCCCAGTGCATGATGGGAACAGGGCAAACTAAACTACAAAGCCAATTCTTTCACTGGGAAGGAAACAAGCTTCTGGGGACCGGTTTCTGGCATTACAGCCGTCTTCGGCCCGGCTTGCTTGAATCCTGATGGTGCAATGAGCAAGGGACTCACATCTGAGTATACCCTTCCACACTTATGGTGGACAAAATAATTGAACAACAAGAGGTGGTGATGGACAGAGTTTCTGAATTAAGCAGAATACTCTCACCCAGTCAAGAGATCAGGGCTAGATCCAACACCGTTTTTTAGCTCACTGCACCATCCCAGCTTAGAACCTGGCTGTATGCAAATTAGTCTGTTCCTGTCCCAGTGCATGATGGGAACAGGGCAAACTAAACTACAAAGCCAATTCTTTCACTGGGAAGGAAACAAGCTTCCGGGGACCGGTTTCTGGCATTACAGCCGTCTTCGGCCCGGCTTGCTTGAATCCTGATGGTGCAATGAGCAAGGGACTCACATCTGAGTATACCCTTCCACGCTTATGGTGGACAAAATAATTAAACAACAAGGGGTGGTGATGGACAGAGTTTCTGAATTAAGCAGAATACTCTCACCCAGTCAAGAGATCAGGGCTAGATCCAACACCGTTTTTTAGCTCACTGCACCATCCCAGCTTAGAACCTGGCTGTATGCAAATTAGTCTGTTCCTGTCCCAGTGCATGATGGGATCAGGGCAAACTAAACTACAAAGCCAATTCTTTCACTGGGAAGGAAACAACCTTCCGGGGGCCGGTTTCTGGCATTACAGCCGTCTTCGGCCCGGCTTGCTTGAATCCTGATGGTGCAATGAGCAAGGGACTCACATCTGAGTATACCCTTCCACACTTATGGTGGACAAAATAATTAAACAACAAGGGGTGGTGATGGACAGAGTTTCTGAATTAAGCAGAATACTCTCACCCAGTCAAGAGATCAGGGCTAGATCCAACACCGTTTTTTAGCTCACTGCACCATCCCAGCTTAGAACCTGGCTGTATGCAAATTAGTCTGTTCCTGTCCCAGTGCATGATGGGAACAGGGCAAACTAAACTACAAAGCCAATTCTTTCACTGGGAAGGAAACAAGCTTCCGGGGACTGGTTTCTGGCATTACAGCTGTCTTCGGCCCGGCTTGCTTGAATCCTGATGGTGCAATGAGCAAGGGACTCATATCTGAGTATACCCTTCCACGCTTATGGTGGACAAAATAATTAAACAACAAGGGGTGGTGATGGACAGAGTTTCTGAATTAAGCAGAATACTCTCACCCAGTCAAGAGATCAGGGCTAGATCCAACACCGTTTTTTAGCTCACTGCACCATCCCAGCTTAGAACCTGGCTGTATGCAAATTAGTCTGTTCCTGTCCCAGTGCATGATGGGAACAGGGCAAACTAAACTACAAAGCCAATTCTTTCACTGGGAAGGAAACAAGCTTCCGGGGGCCGGTTTCTGGCATTACAGCCGTCTTCGGCCCGGCTTGCTTGAATCCTGATGGTGCAATTAGCAAGGGACTCACATCTGAGTATACCCTTCCACGCTTATGGTGGACAAAATAATTAAACAACAAGGGGTGGTGATGGACAGAATTTCTGAATTAAGCAGAATACTCTCACCCAGTCAAGAGATCAGGGCTAGATCCAACACCGTTTTTTAGCTCACTGCACCATCCCAGCTTAGAACCTGGCTGTATGCAAATTAGTCTGTTCCTGTCCCAGTGCATGATGGGAACAGGGCAAACTAAACTACAAAGCCAATTCTTTCACTGGGAAGGAAACAAGCTTCCGGGGACCGGTTTCTGGCATTACAGCCGTCTTCGGCCCGGCTTGCTTGAATCCTGATGGTGCAATGAGCAAGGGACTCACATCTGAGTATACCCTTCCACGCAATGCCAGAAACTGGTCCCCGGTAGCTTGTCTCCTTTCCAGCCAGGTTCTGAGCTGGGATGGTGCAGTGAGATAAATAACGGTGATGGATCAAGCCCTGATCTTTGGACTGGGTAAGAGTGGTCTGCTTAATTCAGACACTCTGTTCATCACCACCCCCTTTCTGAATCGTTTTTGGCCACTATAGGTGTGGCGGGGTATACTCAGACATGAGTCCCTTTCTCACTGCACCATCAGGATTCAAGCAAGCCGGGCCGAAGACGGCTGAAATGCCAGAAACCGGTCCCCGGTAGCTTGTCTCCTTTCTGGTGAAGAATTGGCTTGGTAGTTTAGTCTGCCCTGTTCCCATGATGCACTGGGCCAGGGACAGGCTGATTTGCATATAGCCAGGTTCTGAGCTGGGATGGTGCAGTGAGATAAATAACGGTGATGGATCAAGCCCTGATCTTTGGACTGGGTAAGAGTGGTCTGCTTAATTCAGACACTCTGTTCATCACCACCCCCTTTCTGAATCGTTTTTGGCCACTATAGGTGTGGCGGGGTATACTCAGACATGAGTCCCTTTCTCACTGCACCATCAGGATTCAAGCAAGCCGGGCCGAAGACGGCTGAAATGCCAGAAACCGGTCCCCGGTAGCTTGTCTCCTTTCTGGTGAAGAATTGGCTTGGTAGTTTAGTCTGCCCTGTTCCCATGATGCACTGGGCCAGGGACAGACTGATTTGCATATAGCCAGGTTCTGAGCTGGGATGGTGCAGTGAGATAAATAACGGTGATGGATCAAGCCCTGATCTTTGGACTGGGTAAGAGTGGTCTGCTTAATTCAGACACTCTGTTCATCACCACCCCCTTTCTGAATCGTTTTTGGCCACTATAGGTGTGGCGGGGTATACTCAGACATGAGTCCCTTTCTCACTGCACCATCAGGATTCAAGCAAGCCGGGCCGAAGACGGCTGAAATGCCAGAAACCGGTCCCCGGTAGCTTGTCTCCTTTCTGGTGAAGAATTGGCTTGGTAGTTTAGTCTGCCCTGTTCCCATGATGCACTGGGCCAGGGACAGACTGATTTGCATATAGCCAGGTTCTGAGCTGGGATGGTGCAGTGAGATAAATAACGGTGATGGATCAAGCCCTGATCTTTGGACTGGGTAAGAGTGGTCTGCTTAATTCAGACACTCTGTTCATCACCACCCCCTTTCTGAATCGTTTTTGGCCACTATAGGTGTGGCGGGGTATACTCAGACATGAGTCCCTTTCTCACTGCACCATCAGGATTCAAGCAAGCCGGGCCGAAGACGGCTGAAATGCCAGAAACCGGTCCCCGGTAGCTTGTCTCCTTTCTGGTGAAGAATTGGCTTGGTAGTTTAGTCTGCCCTGTTCCCATGATGCACTGGGCCAGGGACAGACTGATTTGCATATAGCCAGGTTCTGA
Source organism: Lissotriton vulgaris (assembly GCF_964263255.1). Lineage (NCBI taxonomy): Eukaryota > Metazoa > Chordata > Amphibia > Caudata > Salamandridae > Lissotriton > Lissotriton vulgaris. Next base: position 1,048,367 of record NW_028244321.1, on the reverse strand, counting down.
GCTGGGATGGTGCAGTGAGATAAATAACGGTGATGGATCAAGCCCTGATCTTTGGACTGGGTAAGAGTGGTCTGCTTAATTCAGACACTCTGTTCATCACCACCCCCTTTCTGAATCGTTTTTGGCCACTATAGGTGTGGCGGGGTATACTCAGACATGAGTCCCTTTCTCACTGCACCATCAGGATTCAAGCAAGCCAGGCCGAAGACGGCTGAAATGCCAGAAACCGGTCCCCGGTAGCTTGTCTCCTTTCTGGTGAAGAATTGGCTTGGTAGTTTAGTCTGCCCTGTTCCCATGATGCACTTGGCCAGGGACAGACTGATTTGCATATAGCCAGGTTCTGAGCTGGGATGGTGCAGTGAGATAAATAACGGTGATGGATCAAGCCCTGATCTTTGGACTGGGTAAGAGTGGTCTGCTTAATTCAGACACTCTGTTCATCACCACCCCCTTTCTGAATCCCTCTCATAGGTTAGCATTGGGTATTCCCTTATACTTTTTGGGGGGTAATTCCATATCAGAGAGGAGAAGCTTTATTTATTTATTGATAAATCCTATCTACTGGTGAGGTTGGATTTAATCTTACTATTGTATAAATGCCATTTTTAGAGAGTGAGCATTTCTCTGCACTTACTGCTCTATTTGCATGAAAACCTGTCTTCAATTGACGTCTGGATTGGGCTGAGAGACAGCTACATATGTGCATTCCCTGTAGACAGCCACAACACAGGTCACTCAACTGCAACTGCATTCATCTGCATTCTGATTGGCCTGGGGAGTGCTCCGCTCCCCTTACCGCAAATATGTTCAAGAACGATAATTTATGTCAGTAAGTACAGTATACCTACATCTTATAATCATGTGTGTTTAAATAATTTGTCGTTAGATCGTTTAAATATTGAAAAGGATCTGTTTTTAATAGACATTTTACAAAAACAACTGGTACATTTGGGAATTCTGTAAAGGAAAATCCCAACTGCCGTGACATTGCCAACCACAATGCTGTGACTCGAATTAGAACCGAGGTTGCTGCGGCCACAACGCAGAGTACTAACCACTATACGATCACGGCGAGCTACTTGGGCTCAATAACGTACAGTGACATGAAGAAATTATAATTCGGAACACTCAGGGATACTCCTGTGATAGGCTGAATGTGTTCATTGCTTCCTCATTCCTTATACAAAGGCTTTATCTCCTCAGTGGTTGATAGGCTGAAACCGTTTCCTGGCCGCCTGCTTGTGAACTGGCAGGAGTCAAAGATCACACATACACTGGTGGGCCTGTGAAGGGACACCAATGCAGAGAAACACACCTGGCACAGATATTCTATTCTGTTTATTAGACCTGCATCTCCCCTGTACCTCCTCAAGCCATCTGTATGTGAAGCAAGAAAGAGTTAAGGAACGGTCCATCTACACTTTTATTGGGAGGATGCTGCCGTGAGCTCCTCCCAGCTAATCACACAAACAGCAGTAAAGCAAGATAACTACACAGTTAGGGGGGACTGCATGGTTAGGTTTTTGAGGAATTATTGAAACTGACCTCAGTGACCCATAATCAGAGCTGTGGCTAATGACTGCATGCCTAATTATGATGAAGCAAGCACCATGGCTCGTAGGGGCCCCACAAAACACTTTTCTTAGCTCATTGAATTAAAGTATAAACTTCTGCCATGTGTGAGTGGTAAAGACTTGTTAATTTTGTTGCTTTTCAAATTCACGTCTGACAACAAGACGAAGGAACATTGGGGCATCAGACGCTTTGGAAAGTAGCCACCAACCGCAGAGAAAGAGAGAAAGAGGGAAAAGACAGTATGAGGTGTGGAGAACACAGCAGCAGGTACAAGGAGCTCAAATGAGATTAATGGCGCCTAAAAAGAGCACGTAAAGGAACAGTTACAAATCTAAGAAAAGGGAAAGAAAAGACTAGGAAAAAACACAGAAAGAGCTTGTAGATGAAATTCTCTTCCAGGAACAGCAGGTTAAGAGAAATTACACACGGAGCAGTTAAGCTTGTAACACGGGGGAGAATAGAAAAGAAAATGCAATTTTATGAAGTGTGTTTGCCTAATCCAGCTAGCACTTTTATTTTATTTCTCTATTTGCTTCTTTTATTGGTAAAGTAAGTTTCAAGTGCATGCACAGGTATGACCGAGAGAGCCAGGGTATAATAATTTGAAGCGTTTGCACCAGCGCTAATGAAGGACGAGAGTTATAGCAAAGATATGAAAGGGGGAGCGATAATAAATATGTGATATGGCAATAGTGACACCAAAATATGCCACCTATTTATAAAACTGACATGGAAGAAATACTAAAGGTTAACTTCTGAAATTGAAGCCGATGTTAAAAAGATTCTCGTTGTCGGCAGGATTCGAACCTGCGCGGGGAGACCCCAATGGATTTCTAGTTCATCGCCTTAACCACTCGGCCACAACAACTGACTGTGAGGTGTGTGCACATAATCTGTATGCAAGTTTTATAGGTGTCCCACAGCAAATTCCTGATATTCTGCAATGCACTTTTTAAAAATAATGTTTTTTTCAGCAGGCACATTCTCTCCTAAAAACAAAAATTGCATGCGTATATCTCCAGTTTGGAATACCATAGGCTTGCATGCATACTCTCATGGGTCACTCAAGTTTTTTGGACCCTATTGCACTCTGTTGTCGTGCTGCTTTTAGTATATGGCCCATATTACAGAAGTCTACCATCTTTGAGCATTTGAGGCTCCTTTGTAAGTGCTTTATATTTTTTCCTTGAAGAGCTATATAATAAAGGGGTCCGGGAAAGATTGCATTTATGGAAGATAAAAGAAGGCCCACTTGTCTCACCAAATGCTGTAGAGAAACCTGATGTTTTACTCATGTTATCCTTAGTTCGTTTTTGTTAGACATTGCATTCTTAAGGTGGTCCCAACCCCAACTAATTGCTTTTCACCTCCGCATTTTGCTGTATCTTTTTGTTGGCCTTAGGACTCTGATCACTTTATCGCTACTAATCAGTGCTGAAGTGCACGTGCTTCTTCCCTAATCATGTGTATAATTGGAGTATACCTGACTGACAGATTTAATTTACTTGAAAGTCCCTTGTAAAGTGGTATACCATATACCCAGGGACTGATTGTGCCGCCCAAAGAAATAGCATTTCAAACCTGTCTCAAGCCTGCTACTGCAGTGCCTGTGCTGCAGTGTACTGCCACTTCGACTTGGCATTTAAAACTACTTGCCAAGCCTTAATCTCCAATTTTATTACATATCAGTAACCCCTAAGGTAGGCCCTAGGTAGTCCTAGGGGCATCATGCTATGTAAGTAAAAGGTAAGACATGTACTCTGGTAGTTTGTATGTCCTAGTAGTATCAAACAGTCTATTACATTTTTCACTACTGTGAGGTCTGCCCCTCTCATAGGTTAGCATTGGCTGTTCCCTTATACTTTTTGGAGGGTAATTCCATATCAGAGAGGAGAAGCTTTATTTATTTATTGATAAATCCTATCTACTGGTGAGGTTGGATTTAATCTTACTATTGTATAAATGCCATTTTTAGAGAGTGAGCATTTCTCTGCACTTACTGCTCTATTTGCATGAAAACCTGTCTTCAATTGACGTCTGGATTGGGCTGCGAGACAGCTACATATGTGCATTCCCTGTAGACAGCCACAACACAGGTCACTCAACTGCAACTGCATTCATCTGCATTCTGATTGGCCTGGGGGAGAGCTCCGCTCCCCTTACCGCAAATATGTTCAAGAACGATAATTTATGTCAGTAAGTACAGTATACCTACATCTTATAATCATGTGTGTTTAAATAATTTGTCGTTAGATCGTTTAAATATTGAAAAGGATCTGTTTTAATAGACATTTTACAAAAACAACTGGTACATTTGGGAATTCTGTAAAGGAAAATCCCAACTGCCGTGACATTGCCAACCACAATGCCGTGACTCGGATTCGAACCGAGGTTGCTGCAGCCACAATGCAGAGTACTAACCACTATACGATCACGGCGAGCTACTTGGGCTCGATAACGGATAGTGACATGAAGAAATTATAATTCGGAACACTCAGGGCTACTCCTGTGATAGGCTGAATGTGTTCATTGCTTCCTCATTCCTTATACAAAGGCTTTATCTCCTCAGTGGTTGATAGGCTGAAACCGTTTCCTGGCCGCCTGCTTGTGAACTGGCAGGAGTCAAAGATCACACATACACTGGTGGGCCTGTGAAGGGACACCAATGCAGAGAAACACACCTGGCGCAGATATTCTATTCTGTTTATTAGACCTGCATCTCCCCTGTACCTCCTCAAGCCATCTGTATGTGAAGCAAGAAAGAGTTAAGGAACAGTCCATCTACACTTTTATTGGGAGGATGCTGCCGTGAGCTCCTCCCAGCTAATCACACAAACAGCAGTAAAGCAAGATAACTACACAGTTAGGGGGGACTGCATGGTTAGGTTTTTGAGGAAATATTGAAACTGACCTCAGTGACCCATAATCAGAGCTGTGGCTAATGACTGCATGCCTAATTATGATGAAGCAAGCACCATGGCTCGTAGGGGCCCCACAACACACTTTTCTTAGCTCATTGAATTACAGTATAAACTTCTGCCATGTGTGAGTGGTAAAGGCTTGTTAATTTTGTTGCTTTTCAAATTCACGTCTGACAACAAGACGAAGGAACATTGGGGCATCAGACGCTTTGGAAAGTAGCCACCAACCGCAGAGATTGAGAGAAAGAGGGAAAAGACAGTATGAGGTGTGGAGAAAACAGCAGCAGGTGCAAGGAGCTCAAATGAGATTAATGGCGCCTAAATAGAGCACATAAAGGAACAGTTACAAATCTAAGAAAAGGGAAAGAAAAGACTAGGAAAAAACACAGAAAGAGCTTGTAGATGAAATTCTCTTCCAGGAACAGCAGGTTAAGAGAAATTACACAGGGAGCAGTTAAGCTTGTAACACGGGGGAGAATAGAAAAGAAAATGCAGTTTTATGAAGTGTGTTTGCCTAATCCAGCTAGCACTTGTATTTTATTTCTCTATTTGCTTCTTTTATTGGTAAAGTAAGTTTCAAGTGCATGCACAGGTATGACCGAGAGAGCCAGGGTATAATAATTTGAAGCGTTTGCTCCAGCGCTAATGAAGGACGAGAGTTATGGCAAAGATATGAAAGGGGGAGCGATAATAAATATGTGATATGGCAATAGTGACACCAAAATAAGCCACCTATTTATAAAACTGACATGGAAGAAAAACTAAAGGTTAACTTCTGAAATTGTAGCCGATGTTAAAAAGATTCTCGTTGTCGGCAGGATTCGAACCTGCGCTGGGAGACCCCAATGGATTTCTAGTCCATCGCCTTAACCACTCAGCCACAACAACTGACTGTAAGGCGTGTGCACATAATCTGTATGCAAGTTTTCAAGGTGTCCCACAGCAAATTCCTGATATTCTGCAATGCACTTTTTAAAAATAATGTTTTTTTCAGCAGGCACATTCTCTCCTAGAAACAAAAATTGCATGCGTATATCTCTAGTTTGGAATACCATAGGCTTGCATGCATACTCTCATGGGTCACTCAAGTTTTTTGGACCCTATTGCACTCTGTTTTCGTGCTGCTTTTAGTATATGGCCCATATTACAGAAGTCTACCATCTTTGAGTATTTGAGGCTCCTTTGTAAGTGCTTTATATTTTTTCCTTGAAGAGCTATATAATAAAGGGGTCCGGGAAGGATTGCATTTATGGAAGATAAAAGAAGGCCCACTTGTCTCACCAAATGCTGTAGAGAAACCTGATGTTTTACTCATGTTATCCTTAGTTCGTTTTTGTTAGACCTTGCATTCTTTTTTTTTTTTTTTTTTTTTAATTTTTGAAAACCTTTATTGTGCATTAAGAACAGAACAAGTACGGGCCTACAACCATCAGGCAAGCCACGAATACTGTTGAAGCACCAGAGCGCGCAATACGGCGACACAGTATCACATTATACATAGGCAGGCATTTAAAGGTTTGTCCCAGGAGCAATGAAGGTTAATTTTCAATGTTTTTGTTGCAACTATTAAGTTCGACATTCCCAATTTGCATTTTAAAACATAAACTATATACTAAAAAGGCGGAGTCCGTGCAGGCACAGCGTGACAGTAGCGACAAATTCACCACCTAGGCAACAAACTAAAAGTCAAGTCCCCCCAGGCGGAATGGCGGCTCAAAGTATTTGCAACAGGGTATCAGATCCAACATAGTAGACAATGTCCACCGCCACCCGCCCACTAGCATTCCCAAACACGGACCCAAGATAGAATAAAGAAGACGAAAAGAAACGAAGAGAAACAAGGCACCATAGAAACTGAAACAAACTAAAAACCCATCCCCCAACCCCCCACCCTACACGCATGCAGAGGCTACGGCCTACCCCCCCCCCCCCCCCCCAGCAGTGTGTCTGTCGCCCAATAAACCCAAAATATAGGACAGGAAAAGAGAGAAGAGAAAGAAAAAGAAATACAGTAATACCTGAAATAAAGGGAGGAAGAAAAGAGTATCCTAATCCAAACCTCCCATAGAACATCTAAGACCGGAGGAGGGCCAATACCACTTAATCTCTGACCCCCCAACCCGCACCAAACCTCCACCCCAACAGCTAGGATCAATCAAAGAAACAACCAGCTTGTGAACCCTCGGCCACCCATTCCCGGAACCCCGAACCATAGAGAAACACAAGTAACCAACTCCACAGTTTATGTCCTGCAACCCCGACAGTACACTCTACCGCAAATCAGGATAGTAGGAGCATCTTCAGCCCTGGCCCCTGCGATCTGGGGCACCGACGTGGTCCGGTTGTACAGTGGCCATATTGAACTGGAGAGATAGACGGAGCGATCCCGGCAGGGTATAGCGCCGCCCATCAGAGCATGTCCACACCAAAGTCCTGCGAGCAACGATGATAGGAAGGGGGACCCCACGTTGGTTCAGAGCACTCAAATCAGTCTGCCAAAACAAAGTCATCCGCCTCAGGAGAAAGTTGCAATCGACACCAGCCGAACACAAAGGAAAAACCAAACATGGCGTCCGAGGACGGCTCACCAGCCACACCTCAGGACCCTCGTCCACAGGTAGCCGCTCCTTCATGTCAATCCGCGCCGGAACATCACCAGTCTCACTCACTCCCAGGTTATCTGGACACAACTGGGTAGGCTCCCCACTGTGATCGGGGTCAGGATGTGGAGAAGTGTCCTGCAGACGGGCGCCATCAAAGACCACCGGAGTAGCATAGGAAGCATTAACATCAAGGCGATCAATTAAGTCCCGGGCATTGTCCAGCATTTCAGATCGGAAAGAGCTCAATGCCCGCATGATGTCTCCTACACTAAATGGTAACGCAGAGGTGTACCGGGCAGCAGGTCTCTGCACACAGGGCTCGTAACAGGGTCGCAGCTCTCGAGGCCGGTCACCACCGTCTCTCCCCTCTAGGTAGACGTCCAGTCCGGGTACAGGATGTGTGTTTTCAGGGAGCACAGAAGCAGCACACGCCACTCCGGTGCCACGCACGGCGCCAATACAGCAGGAACAGCAGGGCATCTCTCTGGCAGCAGCCCGGAGGAATCACAGGAGCAAGGGGCACAGTCAGCAGTATGGCTTCCACCCCTTCGCCGTCGGAGAGTAGCGAGCCAGCAGCGCCAAGCATGAACAAAGGCGCAGATACACTGTTGCACTGCCGACCCCAACAGTATCAAGGCGCAAGATCAATCAAGGCTAAGCTGAGCCCCGCAGCGGTAAACACAGCGCCGCTACTTTTCCCCGCCGGTCAGATCGTCTCCGTGGCAAGATCCATAAAAAGTGCAAACATGGCCGGCCATGTCGAGAACAAAGGAAACGTCCCTCTGCCGCCAGCGCCGAGGGGGAGACAAGGGCGTCCCGGTACTTCTGCTTCACGGAACGAGCAGGGAAGCACACCGCTGGATGCCAAATCGTCTCCCGGTCCCGAGAATGCAGTTTGAAGACAGGATGGACAGCAGGAGAAATCGCGGGCCGGGAGAAAAGCGGAGGGATCGGCGGAGCCGAGGGATCAGGCGGCCATCTCGGATTTAGGCTAGGCTCCTCCCCAGACCTTGCATTCTTAAGGTGGTCCCAACCCCACCTTATTGCTTTTCACCTCCGCATTTTGCTGTATCTTTTTGTTGGCCTTAGGACTCTGATCACTTTATCGCTACTAATCAGTGCTGAAGTGCACGTGCTTCTTCCCTAATCATGTGTATAATTGGAGTATACCTGACTGACAGATTTAATTTACTTGAAAGCCCCTTGTAAAGTGGTATACCATATACCCAGGGACTGATTGTGCCGCCCAAAGAAATAGCATTTCAACCCTGTCTCAAGCCTGCTACTGCAGTGCCTGTGCTGCAGTGTACTGCCACTTCGACTTGGCATTTAAAACTACTTGCCAAGCCTTAAACTTCAATTTTATTACATATCAGTAACCCCTAAGGTAGGCCCTAGGTAGTCCTAGGGGCATCATGCTATGTAAGTAAAAGGTAAGACATGTACTGTGGTAGTTTGTATGCCCTAGTAGTATCAAACAGTCTATTACATTTTTCACTACTGTGAGGTCTGCCCCTCTCATAGGTTAGCATTGGGTATTCCCTTATACTTTTTGGGGGGTAATTCCATATCAGAGAGGAGAAGCTTTATTTATTTATTGATAAATCCTATCTACTGGTGAGGTTGGATTTAATCTTACTATTGTATAAATGCCATTTTTAGAGAGTGAGCATTTCTCTGCACTTACTGCTCTATTTGCATGAAAACCTGTCTTCAATTGACGTCTGGATTGGGCTGCGAGAGAGCTACATATGTGCATTCCCTGTAGACAGCCACAAGACAGGTCACTCAACTGCAACTGCATTTATCTGCATTCTGATTGGCCTGGGGGAGAGGTCCGCTCCCCTTACCGCAAATATGTTCAAGAACGATAATTTATGTCAGTAAGTACAGTATACCTACATCTCATAATCATGTGTGTTTAAATAATTTGTCGTTAGATCGTTTAAATATTGAAAAGGATCTGTTTTTAATAGACATTTTACAAAAACAACTGGTACATTTGGGAATTCTGTAAAGGAAAAACCCAACTGCCGTGACATTGCCAACCACAATGCCGTGACTCGGATTCGAACCGAGGTTGCTGCGGCCACAACGCAGAGTACTAACAACTATACGATCACGGCGAGCTACTTGGGCTCAATAACGTACAGTGACATGAAGAAATTATAATTCGGAACACTCAGGGCTACTCCTGTGATAGGCTGAATGTGTTCATTGCTTCCTCATTCCTTATACAAAGGCTTTATCTCCTCAGTGGTTGATAGGCTGAAACCGTTTCCTGGCCGCCTGCTTATCTACTGGTGAGGATGGATTTAATCTTACTATTGTATAAATGCCATTTTTAGAGAGTGAGCATTTCTCTGCACTTACTGCTCTATTTGCATCAAAACCTGTCTTCAATTGACGTCTGGATTGGGCTGCGAGACAGCTACATATGTGCATTCCCTGTAGACAGCCACAACACAGGTCACTCAACTGCAACTGCATTCATCTGCATTCTGATTGGCCTGGGGGAGAGATCCGCTCCCATTACCTCAAATATGTTCAAGAACGATAATTTATGTCAGTAAGTACAGTATACCTACATCTTATAATCTTGTGTGTTTAAATAATTTGTCGTTAGATCATTTAAATATTGAAAAGGATCTGTTTTTAATAGACATTTTACAAAAACAACTGGTACATTTGGGAATTCTGTAAAGGAAAAACCCAACTGCCGTGACATTGCCAACCACAATGCCGTGACTCGGATTCGAACCGAGGTTGCTGCGGCCACAACGCAGAGTACTAACCACTATACGATCACGGCGAGCTACTTGGGCTCAATAACATACAGTGACATGAAGAAATTATAATTCGGAACACTCAGGGCTACTCCTGTGATAGGCTGAATGTGTTCATTGCTTCCTCATTCCTTATACAAAGGCTTTATCTCCTCAGTGGTTGATAGGCTGAAACCATTTCCTGGCCGCCTGCTTGTGAACTGGCAGGAGTCAAAGATCACACATACACTGGTGGGCCTGTGATGGGACACCAATGCAGAGAAACACACCTGGCGCAGATATTCTATTCTGTTTATTAGACCTGCATCTCCCCTGTACCTCCTCAAGCCATCTGTATGTGAAGCAAGAAAGAGTTAAGGAACGGTCCATCTACACTTTTATTGGGAGGATGCTGCCGTGAGCTCCTCCCAGCTAATCACACAAACAGCAGTAAAGCAAGATAACTACACAGTTAGGGGGGACTGCATGGTTAGGTTTTTGAGGAATTATTGAAACTGACCTCAGTGACCCATAATCAGAGCTGTGGCTAATGACTGCATGCCTAATTATGATGAAGCAAGCACCATGGCTCGTAGGGGCCCCACAACACACTTTTCTTAGCTCATTGAATTAAAGTATACACTTCTGCCATGTGTGAGTGGTAAAGGCTCGTTAATTTTGTTGCTTTTCAAATTCACGTCTGACAACAAGACGAAGGAACATTGGGGCATCAGACGCTTTGGAAAGTAGCCACCAACTGCAGAGAAAGAGAGAAAGAGAGAAAAGACAGTATGAGGTGTGGAGAAAACAGCAGCAGGTACAAGGAGCTCAAATGAGATTAATGGCGCCTAAATAGAGCACGTAAAGGAACAGTTACAAATCTAAGAAAAGGGAAAGAAAAAACTAGGAAAAAACACAGAAAGAGCTTGTAGATGAAATTCTCTTCCAGGAACAGCAGGTTAAGAGAAATTACACAGGGAGCAGTTAAGCTTGTAACACGGGGGAGAATAGAAAAGAAAATGCAGTTTTATGGAGTGTGTTTGCCTAATCCAGCTAGCACTTTTATTTTATTTCTCTATTTGCTTCTTTTATTGGTAAAGTAAGTTTCAAGTGCATGCACAGGTATGACCGAGAGAGCCAGGGTATAATAATTTGAAGCGTTTGCACCAGCGCTAATGAAGCACGAGAGTTATAGCAAAGATATGAAAGGGGGAGCGATAATAAATATGTGATATGGCAATAGTGACACCAAAATAAGCTACCTATTTATAAAACTGACATGGAAGAAATACTAAAGGTTAACTTCTGAAATTGTAGCCGATGTTAAAAAGATTCTCGTTGTCGGCAGGATTCGAACCTGCGCGTGGAGACCCCAATGGATTTCTAGTCCATCGCCTTAACCACACGGTCACAACAACTGACAGTAAGGTGTGTGCACATAATCTAAATGCAAGTTTTCAAGGTGTCCCACAGCAAATTCCTGTTATTCTGCAATGCACTTTTTAAAAATAATGTTTTTTTCAGCAGGCACATTCTCTCCTAAAAACAAAATTTGCATGCGTATATCTCTAGTTTGGAATACCATAGGCTTGCATGCATACTCTTATGGGTCACTCAAGTTTTTTGGACCCTATTGCACTCTGTTTTCGTGCTGCTTTTAGTATATGGCCCATATTACAGAAGTCTACCATCTTTGAGTATTTGAGGCTCCTTTGTAAGTGCTTTATATTTTTTCCTTGAAGAGCTATATAATAAAGGGGTCCGGGAAAGATTGCATTTATGGAAGATAAAAGAAGGCCCACTTGTCTCACCAAATGCTGTAGAGAAACCTGATGTTTTACTCATGTTATCCTTAGTTCGTTTTTGTTAGACCTTGCATTCTTAAGGTGGTCCCAACCCCACCTTATTGCTTTTCACCTCCGCATTTTGCTGTATCTTTTTGTTGGCCTTCGGACTCTGATCACTTTATTGCTACTAATCAGTGCTGAAGTGCACGTGCTTCTTCCCTAATCATGTGTATAATTGGAGTATACCTGACTGACAGATTTAATTTACTTGAAAGCCCCTTGTAAAGTGGTATACCATATACCCAGGGACTGATTGTGCCGCCCAAAGAAATAGCATTTCAACCCTGTCTCAAGCCTGCTACTGCAGTGCCTTTGCTGCAGTGTACTGCCACTTCGACTTGGCATTTAAAACTACTTGCCAAGCCTTAAACTTCAATTTTTATTACATATCAGTAACCCCTAAGGTAGGCCCTAGGTAGTCCTAGGGGCATCATGCTATGTAAGTAAAAGGTAAGACATGTACTGTGGTAGTTTGTATGTCCTAGTAGTATCAAACAGTCTGTTACATTTTTCACTACTGTGAGGTCTGCCCCTCTCATAGGTTAGCATTGGGTATTCCCTTATACTTTTTGGGGGGTAATTCCATATCAGAGAGCAGAAGCTTTATTTATTTATTGATAAATCCTATCTACTGGTGAGGTTGGATTTAATCTTACTATTGTATAAATGCCATTTTTAGAGAGTGAGCATTTCTCTGCACTTACTGCTCTATTTGCATGAAAACCTGTCTTCAATTGACGTCTGGATTGGGCTGCGAGACAGCTACATATGTGCATTCCCTGTAGACAGCCACAACACAGGTCACTCAACTGCAACTGCATTCATCTGCATTCTGATTGGCCTGGGGGAGAGGTCCGCTCCCCTTACCGCAAATATGTTCAAGAACGATAATTTATGTCAGTAAGTACAGTATACCTACATCTTATAATCATGTGTGTTTAAATAATTTGTCGTTAGATCGTTTAAATATTGAAAAGGATCTGTTTTTAATAGACATTTTATAAAAACAACTGGTACATTTGGGAATTCTGTAAAGGAAAAACCCAACTGCCGTGACATTGCCAACCACAATGCCGTGACTCGGATTCGAACCGAGGTTGCTGCAGCCACAACGCAGAGTACTAACCACTATACGATCACGGCGAGCTACTTGGGCTCAATAACGTACAGTGACATGAAGAAATTATAATTCGGAACACTCAGGGCTACTCCTGTGATAGGCTGCATGTGTTCATTGCTTCCTCATTCCTTATACAAAGGCTTTATCTCCTCAGTGGTTGATAGGCTAAAACCGTTTCCTGGCCGCCTGCTTGTGAACTGGCAGGAGTCAAAGATCACACATACACTGGTGGGCCTGTGATGGGACACCAATGCAGAGAAACACACCTGGTGCAGATATTCTATTCTGTTTATTAGACCTGCAACTCCCCTGTACCTCCTCAAGCCATCTGTATGTGAAGCAAGAAAGAGTTAAAGAGCGGTCCATCTACACTTTTATTGGGAGGATGCTGCCGTGAGCTCCTCCCAGCTAATCACACAAACAGCAGTAAAGCAAGATAACTACACAGTTAGGGGGGACTGCATGGTTAGGTTTTTGAGGAATTATTGAAACTGACCTCAGTGACCCATAATCAGAGCTGTGGCTAATGACTGCATGCCTAATTATGATGAAGCAAGCACCATGGCTCGTAGGTGCCCCACAACACACTTTTCTTAGCTCATTGAATTAAAGTATAAACTTCTGCCATGTGTGAGTGGTAAAGGCTTGTTAATTTTGTTGCTTTTCAAATTCACGTCTGACAACAAGACGAAGGAACATTGGGGCATCAGACGCTTTGGAAAGTAGCCACCAACCGCAGAGAAAGAGAGAAAGAGGGAAAAGGCAGTATGAGGTGTGGAGAAAACAGCAGCAGGTACAGGGAGCTCAAATGAGATTAATGGCGCCTAAATAGAGCACGTAAAGGAACAGTTACAAATCTAAGAAAAGGGAAAGAAAAGACTAGGAAAAAACACAGAAAGAGCTTGTAGATGAAATTCTCATCCAGCAACAGCAGGTTAAGAGAAATTAAACAGGGAGCAGTTAAGCTTGTAACACGGGGGAGAATAGAAAAGAAAATGCAGTTTTATGAAGTGTGTTTGCCTAATCCAGCTAGCACTTTTATTTTATTTCTCTATTTGCTTCTTTTATTGGTAAAGTAAGTTTCAAGTGCATGCACAGGTATGACCGAGAGAGCCAGGGTATAATAATTTGAAGCGTTTGCACCAGCGCAAATGAAGGACGAGAGTTATAGCAAAGATATGAAAGGGGGAGCGATAATAAATATGTGATATGGCAATAGTGACACCAAAATAAGCCACCTATTTATAAAACTGACATGGAAGAAATACTAAAGGTTAACTTCTGAAATTGTAGCCGATGTTAAAAAGATTCCCGTTGTCGGCAGGATTCGAACCTGCGCGGGGAGACCCCAAAGGATTTCTAGTCCATCGCCTTAACCACTCGGCCACAACAACTGACTGCAAGGTGTGTGCACATAATCTGTATGCAAGTTTTCAAGGTGTCCCACAGCAAATTCCTGATATTCTGCAATGCACTTTTAAAAAATAAGGTTTTTTTCAGCAGGCACATTCTCTCCTAAAAACAAAAATTGCATGCGTATATCTCTAGTTTGGAATACCATAGGCTTGCATGCATACTCTCATGGGTCACTCAAGTTTTTTGGACCCTATTGCACTCTGTTTTCGTGCTGCTTTTAGTATATGTCCCATATTAAAGAAGTCTACCATCTTTGAGTATTTGAGGCTCCTTTGTAAGTGCTTTATATTTTTTCCTTGAAGAGCTATATAATAAAGGGGTCCGGGAAGGATTGCATTTATGGAAGATAAAAGAAGGCCCACTTGTCTCACCAAATGCTGTGAAGAAACCTGATGTTTTACTCATGTTATCCTTAGTTCGTTTTTGTTGGACCTTGCATTCTTAAGGTGGTCCCAACCCCACCTTATTGCTTTTCACCTCCGCATTTTGCTGTATCTTTTTGTTGGCCTTAGGACTCTGATCACTTTATCGCTACTAATCAGTGCTGAAGTGCACGTGCTTCTTCCCTAATCATGTGTATAATTGGAGTATACCTGACTGACAGATTTAATTTACTTGAAAGCCCCTTGTAAAGTGGTATACCATATACCCAGGGACTGATTGTGCCGCCCAAAGAAATAGCATTTCAAACCTGTCTCAAGCCTGCTACTGCAGTGCCTGTGCTGCAGTGTACTGCCACTTCGACTTGACATTTAAAACTACTTGCCAAGCCTTAAACTCCAATTTTATTACATATCAGTAACCCCTAAGGTAGGCCCTAGGTAGTCCTAGGGGCATCATGCTATGTAAGTAAAAGGTAAGACATGTACTGTGGTAGTTTGTATGTCCTAGTAGTATCAAACAGTCTATAAAATGTTTCACTACTGTGAGGTCTGCCCCTCTCATAGCTTAGCATTGGGTATTCCCTTATACTTTTTGGGGGGTAATTCCATATCAGAGAGGAGAAGCTTTATTTATTTATTGATAAATCCTATCTACTTGTGAGGTTGGATTTAATCTTACTATTGTATAAATGCCATTTTTAGAGAGTGAGCATTTCTCTGCACTTACTGCTCTATTTGCATTGAAACCTGTCTTCGATTGACGTCTGGATTGGGCTGCGAGACAGCTACATATGTGCATTCCCTGTAGACAGCCACAACACAGGTCACTCAACTGCAACTGCATTCATCTGCATTCTGATTGGCCTGGGGGAGAGCTCCGCTCCCCTTACCGCAAATATGTTCAAGAACGATAATTTATGTCAGTAAGTACAGTATACCTACATCTTATAATCATGTGTGTTTAAATAATTTGTTGTTAGATCGTTTAAATATTGAAAAGGATCTGTTTTTAATAGACATTTTACAAAAACAACTGGTACATTTGGGAATTCTGTAAAGGAAAAACCCAACTGCCGTGACATTGCCAACCACAATGCCGTGACTCGGATTCGAACCGAGGTTGCTGCGGCCACAACGCAGAGTACTAACCACTATACTATCACGGCGAGCTACTTGGGCTCAATAACGTACAGTGACATGAAGAAATTATAATTCGGAACATTCAGGGCTACTCCTGTGATAGGCTGAATGTGTTCATTGCTTCCTCATTCCTTATACAAAGGCTTTATCTCCTCAGTGGTTGATAGGCTGAAACCGTTTCCTGGCGGCCTGCTTGTGAACTGGCAGGAGTCAAAGATCACACATACACTGGTGGGCCTGTGATGGGACACCAATGCAGAGAAACACACCTGGTGCAGATATTCTATTCTGTTTATTAGACCTGCAACTCCCCTGTACCTCCTCAAGCCATCTGTATGTGAAGCAAGAAAGAGTTAAAGAGCGGTCCATCTACACTTTTATTGGGAGGATGCTGCCGTGAGCTCCTCCCAGCTAATCACACAAACAGCAGTAAAGCAAGATAACTACACAGTTAGGGGGGACTGCATGGTTAGGTTTTTGAGGAATTATTGAAACTGACCTCAGTGACCCATAATCAGAGCTGTGGCTAATGACTGCATGCCTAATTATGATGAAGCAAGCACCATGGCTCGTAGGTGCCCCACAACACACTTTTCTTAGCTCATTGAATTAAAGTATAAACTTCTGCCATGTGTGAGTGGTAAAGGCTTGTTAATTTTGTTGCTT
Organism: Lissotriton vulgaris; assembly: GCF_964263255.1. Lineage (NCBI taxonomy): Eukaryota > Metazoa > Chordata > Amphibia > Caudata > Salamandridae > Lissotriton > Lissotriton vulgaris. The sequence goes on along the minus strand of NW_028244321.1, from coordinate 1,031,931 downwards.
TTCAAATTCACGTCTGACAACAAGACGAAGGAACATTGGGGCATCAGACGCTTTGGAAAGTAGCCACCAACCGCAGAGAAAGAGAGAAAGAGGGAAAAGGCAGTATGAGGTGTGGAGAAAACAGCAGCAGGTACAGGGAGCTCAAATGAGATTAATGGCGCCTAAATAGAGCACGTAAAGGAACAGTTACAAATCTAAGAAAAGGGAAAGAAAAGACTAGGAAAAAACACAGAAAGAGCTTGTAGATGAAATTCTCATCCAGCAACAGCAGGTTAAGAGAAATTAAACAGGGAGCAGTTAAGCTTGTAACACGGGGGAGAATAGAAAAGAAAATGCAGTTTTATGAAGTGTGTTTGCCTAATCCAGCTAGCACTTTTATTTTATTTCTCTATTTGCTTCTTTTATTGGTAAAGTAAGTTTCAAGTGCATGCACAGGTATGACCGAGAGAGCCAGGGTATAATAATTTGAAGCGTTTGCACCAGCGCAAATGAAGGACGAGAGTTATAGCAAAGATATGAAAGGGGGAGCGATAATAAATATGTGATATGGCAATAGTGACACCAAAATAAGCCACCTATTTATAAAACTGACATGGAAGAAATACTAAAGGTTAACTTCTGAAATTGTAGCCGATGTTAAAAAGATTCCCGTTGTCGGCAGGATTCGAACCTGCGCGGGGAGACCCCAAAGGATTTCTAGTCCATCGCCTTAACCACTCGGCCACAACAACTGACTGCAAGGTGTGTGCACATAATCTGTATGCAAGTTTTCAAGGTGTCCCACAGCAAATTCCTGATATTCTGCAATGCACTTTTAAAAAATAAGGTTTTTTTCAGCAGGCACATTCTCTCCTAAAAACAAAAATTGCATGCGTATATCTCTAGTTTGGAATACCATAGGCTTGCATGCATACTCTCATGGGTCACTCAAGTTTTTTGGACCCTATTGCACTCTGTTTTCGTGCTGCTTTTAGTATATGTCCCATATTAAAGAAGTCTACCATCTTTGAGTATTTGAGGCTCCTTTGTAAGTGCTTTATATTTTTTCCTTGAAGAGCTATATAATAAAGGGGTCCGGGAAGGATTGCATTTATGGAAGATAAAAGAAGGCCCACTTGTCTCACCAAATGCTGTGAAGAAACCTGATGTTTTACTCATGTTATCCTTAGTTCGTTTTTGTTGGACCTTGCATTCTTAAGGTGGTCCCAACCCCACCTTATTGCTTTTCACCTCCGCATTTTGCTGTATCTTTTTGTTGGCCTTAGGACTCTGATCACTTTATCGCTACTAATCAGTGCTGAAGTGCACGTGCTTCTTCCCTAATCATGTGTATAATTGGAGTATACCTGACTGACAGATTTAATTTACTTGAAAGCCCCTTGTAAAGTGGTATACCATATACCCAGGGACTGATTGTGCCGCCCAAAGAAATAGCATTTCAAACCTGTCTCAAGCCTGCTACTGCAGTGCCTGTGCTGCAGTGTACTGCCACTTCGACTTGACATTTAAAACTACTTGCCAAGCCTTAAACTCCAATTTTATTACATATCAGTAACCCCTAAGGTAGGCCCTAGGTAGTCCTAGGGGCATCATGCTATGTAAGTAAAAGGTAAGACATGTACTGTGGTAGTTTGTATGTCCTAGTAGTATCAAACAGTCTATAAAATGTTTCACTACTGTGAGGTCTGCCCCTCTCATAGCTTAGCATTGGGTATTCCCTTATACTTTTTGGGGGGTAATTCCATATCAGAGAGGAGAAGCTTTATTTATTTATTGATAAATCCTATCTACTTGTGAGGTTGGATTTAATCTTACTATTGTATAAATGCCATTTTTAGAGAGTGAGCATTTCTCTGCACTTACTGCTCTATTTGCATTGAAACCTGTCTTCGATTGACGTCTGGATTGGGCTGCGAGACAGCTACATATGT